>NC_134207.1:103408374-103490874 GCF_965140235.1 Caretta caretta
AATAAAAAGAACTTTGACGATAATGAAAAAGGACTTTCTCAGCAAACTTCGTGAATGCCTCAAATTCACTTTGTGAATACTTAAGGCCTTAACAATAGCATCCCAATCATAAGAGAAAAGGGAGTAGGTGTTGCCTTATATATTAAAAATGTATACACTTAGACTGAGGTTGAGATAGAAATAAGAGACAGACTTGTTGAAAGTCTCTGGGTAAGGATAAAAGGGGTAAAAAACAAGGGTGATGTCATGGTAGGGGTTTACTACAGACCACCAAACCAGGAAGAAGAGGTGGATGAGGCTTTTTTTAAACCACTAACAAACTCGTCGAAAGCACAGGACTTGGTGGTGATGGGGGACTTCAACTACTCAGACATCTGTTGTGAAAATAACACAGGGCACAGATTATTCAACAAGTTCTTGGAATGTATTGGAGACATTTTTTTATTTCAGAAGGTGAAGAAAGCTACTAGTGGGGAGGCTGTTCTAGATTTGATTTTGTCAAATAGGGAAGAACTGGTGAGAATTCGAAAGTTGAAGGCAACTTAGGTGAAAGTGATCATGAAATGGTAGATTTCATGATTCTAAGGAATGGTAGGAAGGAGAACAGTACAATAAAGACAATGGATTTCAAGAAGTCAGACTTTAGCAAACTCAGTTGGTAGGTAAGATCCCATTGGAAGCAAGTCTAAGGGGAAAAACAATTGAAGACAGTTGGCAGTTTTTCAAAGAGACATTATTAAGGGCATAAGAGCAAACTATCCCACTGTGTAGGAAAGAAAGGAATTATGGCAGGAGACCACCCTGGCTTAACCAAGAGATCTTCAGTGATCTAAAAATCAAAAATGAGGAATTAAAGACCAGTCAGCTTAACTTCAGTACCCAGAGAGTAATGGAGCAAATAATTAAGCAATCACCTAGAAGATAATAAGGTGATAAATAAGTCAGCATGGATTTGTCAAGAACAAATCATGTCAAAACAACTTGATAGCCTTCTTTGACAGGGTAACCAGCATTGTGGATGCGGAGGAAGTGGTAGATGTGGTATATCTTGACTTCACTAAGGCTTTTGATACTGTCTCGCATGACCTTCTCATAAACAAACTAGGGAAATAAAACTGAGATGGAGCTACTAGAAAATGGGTGCATGACTGGTTGGAAAATCGTTCCCAGGGAATAGTTATCAGTGGTTTACAGTCATGCTGGAAGGGCATAATGAGTGGGGTCCTGCAGGGATTGGTTCTGGGTCTGGTTCTGTTCAATATCTTCATCAATGATTTAGATAATGGCATAGAGAGTACACTTATAAAGTTTGTAGATGATACTAAGCTGGGAGGGGTTGCAAGTGCTTTGGAGGATAGGATTAAAATTCAATGATCTGGACAAACTGGAGAAATAGTTTGAAGTAAATATATTGAAATTCAATAAGGACAAATGCAAAGTACTCCACTTCGGAAGGAACAATCAGTTGCAAATGTACAAAATGGGAAATGACTGCCTAGGAAGGAGTACTGCAGAAAGGGATCTGGGGGTCCTAGTGGATCACAAGCTAAATATGAGTCAACAGTGTAATGCTGTTTCAAAAAAAGCAAACATCATTCTGGGATGTATTAGCAGGAGTATTGTAAACAAGACATAAGAAGTAATTCTTCCACTCTACACCACACTGATTAGGCCTCAACTGGAGTATTGTGTCCAGTTCTGGGCGCCACATTTCAGGAAAGATGTGGACAAATTGGAGAAAGTCCGGAGAAGAGTAACAAAAATGATTAAAGCTCAAGAAAACATAACCTATGAGGGAAGATTGAAAAAACTGGGTTTGTTTAGTCTGGAGAGGAGAAGACTGAGAGGGGACATAAGCGTTTTCAAGTACACAAAAGGTTGTTACAAGGAGGGGGGAGAAAAATTGTTCTCCTTATCCTCTCAGGATAGGACAAGAAGCAATGGGTTTAAATTGCAGCAAGGGCGGTTTACGTTGGACATTAGGGAAAAACTTCCAAACTGTCAGAGTGGCTAAGCACTAGACTAAATTGCCTAGGGAGGTTGTGGAATCTCCATAATTGGGGATTTTTAAGAGCAGGTTGGACAAATACCTGTCAGGGATGGTCTAGATAATACTTAGTCATGCCTTGAGTACAGGGGACTGGACTAGATGATCTCTCAAGGTCCCTTCCAGTTCTATGATTCTAAGAACGGCCATACTGGATCAGACCAAAGGTCCATCTAGCCCAGTATCTTGTCTTCTGACAGTGGCCAATGCCAGGTGCTCCAGAGGGAATGAACAGAACAGGTAATCATCAAGTCATCTCATACCCTGTTGCCCATTCCCAGCTTCTAGCAAACAGAGGCTAGGAACACCATTCCTGCCCATCCTGGCTAATAGCCATTGAAGGACATATCCTCCATGATCTAATCTAGGTACAACCCTGTTTTAGTCTTCATAACATCCTCTCTCAAAGAGTTCCACAGACCTACTGCATTGTGTGTGTGGGGGGAACCCACTTCCTTTTCTTTGTTTTAAGCCTGCTGCCTATTAATTTCACTGGGTGACCCTTCGTTCATGTGTTGAGAGACCGAGTAAATAACAATTCGTTATTTACTTTCTCCACACCAGTCATGAGTTTATAGAGCTCAGTCATATCCCCCCTTAGTCATCTCTCTTCCAAGCTGAAAAGTCCCAGTCCTATTAACCTCTCCTCATTCAGCAGCCATTCCATACCCCTAATAATTTTTGTTGCCCTTTTCTGGACCTTTTCCAAGTCCAATATATCTTTTTTGAGATGAGGCGACCACATCTGCGTGCAGTATTCAAGATGGGCGTACCATGAATTTATATAGAGGAAATAAGATCGTTTCTGTCCTATTATCTATCCCTATCTTAATGATTCCCAACATTCTGTTCACTTTTTTTGACTGCCACTGCACATTGAGTGGATGTTTTCAGAAAACTATCCACAATGACTCCAAGATCTTTCTTGAGTGGCAATAGACCCCATCATTTTATATCTGTAGTTGGGATTATGTTTTCCAGTGTGCATTACTTTGCATTTATCAACACTTATCAACTGAATTCCATCTGCCATTTTGTTGCCCAGTCACCCAGTTTTATGAGATCCTTTTTGTAGCTCTTCGCAGGCTGCCTTGGACTTTATTTACCTTGAGTAATTTTGTATCATTGGCAGATTTTGCCACCTCGCTGTTTACGCCCTTTTTCCAGATAATTTATGAATATTGAATAGGATTGGTCCCAGTAGAGACCCCTGGGGGACACCACTATTTACCTCTCTCCATTCTGAAAACTGACCATTTATTCCTATACTTTGTTTCTTATCTTTTTAAATAGTTACCAATCCATGAGATGACCTTCCCTCTTATCTCGTGATAGCTTACCTTGCTAAAGAGTCTTTGATGAGGGACCTTGTAAAAGACTTTCTGAAAATCTAAGTACACTATTGTCAAGGTTCCTCCCCGACTCTGAACTCTAGGGTACAGATGTGGGGACCTGCATGAAAAACCTCCTAAGCTTATCTTTACCAGCTTAGGTCAAAACTTCCCCAAGGTACAAAATATTCCACCCGTCGTCCTTGGATTGGCCACTACCACCACCAAACTAATACTGGTTACTGGGGAAGAGCTGTTTGGACGCGTCTTTCCCCCCAAAATACTTCCCAAAACCTTGCACCCCACTTCCTGGACAAGGTTTGGTAAAAAGCCTCACCAATTTGCCTAGGTGACTACAGACCCAGACCCTTGGATCTTAAGAACAATGAACAATCCTCCCAACACTTGCACCCCCCTTTCCTGGGAAATGTTGGATAAAAAGCCTCACCAATTTGCATAGGTGACCACAGACCCAAACCCTTGGATCTGAGAACAATGAAAAAGCATTCAGTTTTCTTACAAGAAGAATTTTTAATAAAAATAGAAGTAAATAGAAATAAAGAAATCCCCCCTGTAAAATCAGGATGGTAGATATCTTACAGGGTAATTAGATTCAAAAACATAGAGAACCCCTCTAGGCAAAACCTTAAGTTACAAAAAAGATACACAGACAGAAATAGTTATTCTATTCAGCACAATTCTTTTCTCAGCCATTTAAAGAAATCATAATCTAACACATACCTAGCTAGATTACTTACTAAAAGTTCTAAGACTCCATTCCTGGTCTATCCCCGGCAGAAACCAGCATATAGACAGACACACAGACCCTTTGTTTCTCTCCCTCCTCCCAGCTTTTGAAAGTATCTTGTCTCCTCATTGGTCATTTTGGTCAGGTGCCAGCGAGGTTACCTTTAGCTTCTTAACCCTTTACAGGTGAGAGGAGCTTTCCCCTGGCCAGGAGGGATTTCAAAGGGGTTTACCCTTCCCTTTATATTTATGACAACTATATCCACTGGATCTTCCTTGTCCACATGCTTCTTGATCCCCTCAAAGATTTCTAGTAGATTAGTGAGGCACGATTTCCCTTTACAAAAACCATGTTGACTTTTCACAACAAATTATGTTAATAAATTCATAATTCTTAAATTCAATCTCAATTTTATTCTAAAAATGTTCTTGAGTTCCTGTATTTTTGATTCCTGTTTGAAGTGGGATATAGCTGTGCCATGACATGTGGTGGACGAGGCCAAATCTTCATCACGTAGAACATATAATCTGATGGTACCTACATATGCATGCACAATTTCCTAGTAGTCTGGTAACATTTGCTTTCATTCCCTGAAGTCATAAAACTTCATATCAGTAACTTTTTGTTTTGTTTATAAACTGAAATAAATAGTGTCCAGCCAAATAGCTCTGGTACTCTTTTGGTGCTCCCAGAAATCTTTATTCATGACCTGAAACTTAACTTCAAGACCCTATTTTAAAAAAAGTTTTATGTAACTCCTGGGCCTTATTTCTCTTCTCCACCTTCCTCCTATGCCTCTACCTTCCAGCTTATTAGGTAGCAACCACTGCCTGTTTTCAAAGAGCTCAAGTGCCATTCACTCTGTGTCTACCTGTATGGTCTTATCAAAACCTTGCTCAATGGTAATCATCTGCAGGAATTTGTCCTTTGGTAAATACGGTTTTCATTTGTGCTGTCCTATTTTTTTTTTTTTTAGCTGTAACTGCTCCAACGCATACTGCAGTCTCTGTTAGCTCAGCCATCTAGTTCTATTTTTGCCATATTTTAGATTACTTGCCTCCAATTTCCCCACTGTTCCAGTATCCTATTGTGTCCTTTTGAAATGTTCCTGTTCTCTCCTACATCTTTCTCCTCCTTATCCCTCAGTACTCTGATCCCCCACAAACTTCTCCAATTCTTAATCTCGTCATCTATCCTGGAGGACACTTCAATAATTTGATGTTTTGTTTTTGTCCCATAGCAGGACAGAAAGTTGAAATGTCAATTTTTTTTAGTGGAACCGAAAGCTCTGAAAAAGTTTGAATTGGAAGTGTCAAAATGTTTAGTTTCAACCTTTCCTGTCAGAATAAAACTTTTTTGACACTTCAGAAATGTTTCATTTTGGGTCAATATTACTCTGTGTCCAGCCTGGCAACCATACTGCCTTATCGGTATTGTAGTTCTGGATTCCTCATGCCCCCGTTCTCTGCATGGGCCTTGCTTCTTGTCTGAATTACATTTCCCATGATACAACATAGTATGTTGTGGCTGACCTGCCATGGTGAATTATGAGAGTATTAAACCCTAAAAATACCCAATACCTGACATCAAATATAAAATACTTATTTGAATAGGTGTATTATTTATGGAAAAATGTATAACTTCAACTGTAGGAAGATCCTTCTTCTTTCCTCTCCCAACTGACTAATTCAGATTTGTGTATATATCACAGAATATCAGGGTTGGAAGAGACCTCAGGAGGTCATCTAGTCCAACCCTCTGCTCAAAGCAGGACCAATCCCCAATTTTTGCCCCACATCCCCCTCAAGGATTGAACTCACAACCCTGGGTTTAGCAGGCCAATGCTCAAACCACTGAGCTATCCCTCCCCCCAATTAGCCTATCTATATATTAGCCTAGAATCAATAGGGGAACCCGCCTATTGCTAATTAACGCTTACAAAATCCAAATGTTAACCAAAATTATGTTGTCCACTGGACAAATGATCCCACCCTTTTATTGACAATATAGTGTCCTGTTTCGGCCACACTCTTTAAGAAAACTAATACTGTCCAGCCATGAAATTTGATTACTTTTAACTATAATTTTAACCCCCTTTCTAAAAAAAAGTCCTGATCCTGTAAAATCTACCACATGAGTTTAACTTTATGCCCTTGAGGGATTGTCTACACTTACAGCTGTGCTGCTGTAGCACTTAGTGAAGACAATACCTATGCCAATAGGAGAGCTTTTCCCGTCAGCATAGGTACTCTACCTCCCCGAGAGGCAGTAACTATGTCAATGGGAGAAGCCCTTCCACTGACATAGCACTGTCTAAATTGGGGGGAGAGGGGTTAGGTTGATATAACTAAGTCACTCAGGGGTGTGGGTGTGGAACTGGAAACCTGATTTACAAGAGTTATGCTCCTCTTCTCAGGGAACTGATACTTACCATGTGACCTGTGTGCGCAGTCCAGACAGTTATAATATTGAATATTTTTTCAACCAACTGTTCTGATACAGACCAAGAATTATTGATAGTTTGTTCCCTGAATGTTAAAAAAGAGATAAGTGAGAACTAATGGTTTCTTGTTTAATCTGAAACTTCGCACCACACAAAATTGAAACCTGATTTCAGGTGGTCTCAAAAGTAAAACACTAATGTATACAGCCTCCAAGAAGATTGTGGGTGAAATCCCAGCAATACTTAAATCAATAGAATTTTTTTCCCACCTGAAACAACCCCAGGACTCATCCTGTTCCTTCATATCTTACATTCCTTGGAAAATATTACGATATTTGATAGTAATGATTCAAAACACTGCTGCTTACTAAGGTGCAAGTATGATATTTTGGGCCATTCCTAATATACAGAATAAGAGAGTGATACCAGGGTTTTGTTTTCTTTTTTAATAAATAAGGATAGATGGACTGTATAAGTTTGCTGGGTAACACATGAAAAACCTTATTAAATTTATTTTAAAATATTTACACATCTGAAGATGTCACTTCAAAGTTTACTCTTGGCCTGTGGATGACATGAAACATAAATATTCTTAATATTTGATACCTGCTAAACTGGCAGAAGGAAGGGACACTGTTATATGTAGTTACTAAGGAAACAGTAAAAATACTTAAACCACATAATGCCTTTTATTCACTGTCAAACATTAATTATACCTCAAAACATCTTTTGAGTAGGTATTAAACTCCTTTTTCATTGGGTAAACTGAGGCACAGAGTTTCAGTGACTTGCGGAAAGTCACAAAATGAGTTACTGGCAGCTAGAAATAGAACCCTGGATTCCTGAGTCAAAATCTCCCTTCACTAGCACCTGAATAAAGTTCCCTTCCTATTTTGTGGAACCACATTGTATTTTTTGTTCATTGAATTAGGCTAGCACAAAAATGCCTGAAAGAGGTACAGTTTTAAAATGATGTATTATTGCATCCTAATTTGTATCTTAGGGAATGCACTGGGGCTCTGGACACCTGGTTCTATTCCTGACTCTGCCAGTGGCCTACTGGGTGACCTTGGGCAAATCATTTCAACTCTCTCTCTTTCAGTTTGCTCATCTGAAATAATGAGGATAATAGTATTTACCTCCTTTGATGGCTTTGAGATCTACTGATAAAGAGATGCATAAAATCTAGGAAGTATTATTATTTCTAATTAAAATAGGCCAGCTGCGTTTCTGTATGATGTATACGTACATAAGTTCTCCCTCCCCTCCTCCTTCCCCCACCTTGCTCTGTGTGTGTGTGAGAACTCCCAGGCTGAGCTCCTATGTACTAGCTGCCAACCTGGAGTGAATTTTTTCAGCCTAATTTTAAATACCCTGAAAATGGTTTCTTTTACTGGAAGTGCTGACAGAACCTTAACGAGAGCGGAGTGTGCGTCTTCTATAATTTATAACACCCCATATTCCAAACGGTTTCTTTATATGCTGTGCTCCACTCAAACAGGAAAAGAAGGTAGTGCAGTGAATTATTGTGTAATTAATCACTGGGCCATGAGGGACTCATTTACTAATTAAAAACATAAAAAGAGCAAATTGAAATAACCAATGGCTACTAAATCACGTCTTTTGATATGTCAGCAGCATTGTAATATATCATAACATATCAATCAGAGAGATGCAGATCCTACACATTACCTTTTACTTCAGAACTGCCAAAATCATTCATTATATTTCCAGTGGTGCTTCTAGTACTAGTCATACAACTGCTACTGTGTGCTTGATCATGAGATACAGTATACAACACATACTCATGTCTATGCATACTAATGGTACACACCTCTACCATTCCACTCATTTGAATGTGCTCATCTTCTTAGTACAAGTGCTGGTGTTTTGACATGGGAAGAATTCTATTCAGCTGCCATAAGAAGCTATTCCTGCCATAAAGAGCTACGGGAAATACAGCTGTAATTTCAAAATCAGAATAATGTGCAAATCTGTTAATGATTTGATCCAAGAGAGATTGTGGTTTGTTTCATAACTGTATTCTCCAGAGCCTTTATAAGGCATTTGCATTGCTTTCAGTGGCCTTTGGGGGTTGATTGTGCAATTCTTTGCATCCTGTGTAATCATTTACATCTAGAAAAGTGGGTATCCTTTGCTACCGCTGTTATAAGTGGAGAAACTTCTGATCTGTTAACATTTTATGAGCAATATGTGATCACTTTGCGCAGGTATCAAATGTGTGTAAATGACTGTTTTATTAGTGGCATGGGATGGAGAATCAGATCCTTGAAGAGCAATTCTACTTAAAACTTGCAAATTTTATGTAATCGCTTTTCATTGTCAACAGATTTGTTCTCTCTGTGTTTAGAGTCCTGTCTGTTCATTATAGTGATTAAAAAATAAGATTTTACTGATGCTATCCTCTGCAAATTCATCACCACTAAGAGGGAATGCACTGGATGCTATTCTTTAGTATACATAATGTAGAATTTATTTAGCTCCAGTTAGAGTGAATCAGTTACTATATTCCTGTGCAAACACATTTAAACAAAATAGGCTTGCACAGGTACCACTGCGGGCACAATGTGGCCTGCAAACTTTTATTAGTGTAGCAATGCACAAGAAGAAGGAAAGAAACCAGATCCTGAGTTTGCAGGGCTGGTTGTATGGGTTTGTTTTGCTCTTGTATTCTTTTTTTGTTTGGGATCTGAACATGTTTGATCAGGAAGCTATGGAAACACACCATGTATGGAATCTCATTATGATATTTGTATCAGGTCATTTTTCAGGATACTTTAAGTCTGTACCAGAGTTAGCTTTTTGGTCCCATATAAAGCCCACTGCTGCTGACACTCACTCAAGGCCTGATCTAAAGTCCACTGAATTCAATAGAAAGGCTCCCATTGAAATCAGTGGACTTTGGATCAGGCCCTTAGTTGGTGGGGGGCTAGAATTGTAAAGAATATCAGCTTTCATTTAAAACAACAAAAATCATTCTCTAGCTCTTTTATTTGCAAAGACAGTCTAGAAGCTGTATATTAATATAATTCAATGTATGTTGATCATTAGCATTGAAAGGAAAAATGGTCTGGGTCCCATTTCTGCAACAGGAAGTGAAAAAGTCTCTCATTACCTCCCTCCTACTTCTTTATAGAAATGAATGAGTGATGTGATGTTTAAGCGTACCCTAAAAAAATCATCCCTCTCAACATCTCCACTGCTCTATTTATATGTTCCCAGATACTGTCTGGGTTAACAACCTGTTACCTTAAGGATAATTCCTCAAAATTGTCTTGATTGAAAAAAAATCTGTTTATTAGGGAAAATTACTGCAGATCTTTATTTCTCAATTATGATATGATAATCAGTGCCATTTTATAAGTAGCTACTAGTATAATGAAAATGCAAATTGAGCGTGCAATATTACTACTTGCAAGAATAGCTAAATATTTCTGGAGAAGTACTACACTGCATACCTTTTAATTCCCAAGGCCTTATGTTCTGAATCTGTAACAACGCTTTATGCTGGCAAACACATTGTTTAATAGTTATCTGCTCTCTCCACTTGTCTTCAAATATTGTGATTTAGATAGAACTCTAATGCACAAGAGCAACTTGTCCCCAGAGCATTATTCAGAATATAAATTAAGTGATATTATAACAGAGCCCTCACTTAGCTCAGCATAATGAATATGAAACATCGTGTACTAGTGACCAAGGTCATGATATGGGAATGAATTACTCTATTAACTTCTCTTTTAAGTAGCATTAGAGATAATAAATGAAGAGATTTAATGTAATTCTGATAATATTATTCATGCCAAAGTAGCATACTTTATCTAGTTAAAACAATTAAGATGTGGCTGGATGTTTTACACTATGGAAATATGATGCTTAAAAGTGTTTATTGCATGTCGCAGAATGCATCAGCATTAACCAGTAATGCAGATAATCTGATAAAAATGGAAAAGCTGATTTGTATGCTATGCTAATTCAGGATCATCTCTTTGGCCCTAGGTACTGCCCAAATGCTGTATAAGATTATGGCAAGCTTTAGTAGTGATATTAGATTAAATTCCATTCTATTGCTTATAATTTTTTTCAAAAGAAATTACATCCATCATTCTTCTCCATAAACCCTCTTTATCTGTTTGCTAAGCAGCATGCAATATCGTATTTTAAGCCTGTATTACTTTTTTTTATTTTTATCCAGACATATTTAAGCTCCCCATCTCAGTTATAGAGTGTATTGCCTCAAGAATGTAAAAGATTGTTTATTATCATACCCTTTTATTTGAAAAATGATAGAGATCTAATGATTACCATGTGCTCCACAGTGCTCTTACGCACAGGTGGAGGGGCCGTAAGAGCCAACAGTAGCTGGTTGTTCTTCACTTCTGAAAGTTACCAGCACGGATGGAAACTTAACATTAGGCTGTTTTTTTGTGTGTGTTTGCGGCTTTTTGGGGTAATACCAGGTGTTTTCTTTTAAGCTCTTGAATTAATATTTTTTACAATCTTATAAATAAACAAGGTGAAATATAGCATGAAGTACATTATTATTGAGGGTGGAATCCTCTTTTTACCCAGGGGATGCATTGAGAAGGAGGGAGAATAAGTGGAGAGGTATCTGTGGCATTAGAGCCATCCATATGTCTCGGGACTAGTGTTAGGCAGTGTGCTGTTACCAGTCCAAAGTGCCCTTCATTGCTGCTTTGAAAAGAAACTGCATTTGACCACAGGTAGCATGCGCTGTGGAGGGTAGCATTCTATGTGCAAGCCAACTATTGGCTTAAAATGCCCCATAGCTGGAAGACTATGCCACTTTCAAGGTGACAGCGTAGTAGCCAGCAAAGAAGTTGGCCCCTCTTCTAGAACGTAATGCTAAATAGAGATCCTGCTCTGCTGGTTGTGGGAGGCATGGGGTGGACAAGCAGTTCCCTATATCTTTCTCTTCCCTCCCACTGGCACCTAGTCTGCCTGCACAGTATATGATGGAATTTGATTCATGGGACCAGTATCTACTGGTTACAGTAGCTCATCTGACTGACTTACACTAGTGCAGAGGTTCTCAAACTCAGGTTCGTGGATTACGAGTGGTCTGTGAGCTCCATTCAGGTGGTCCGCAGATAGTTCCCTCTAAAGTGCACTCCTGGATGGCCACACACAAGAGAATGAAGGGCCATACACCTAATTAGTGGAGCTGCGCAGGCGTGGCTCCACTAATTAGGTGCCTGGACCCTGGAGAAGATGCACATGTAAGGTGAGGTGGTGGCCTTGGGGGGGAATAGGGGGTAGGTGGGAGGGGACAGTGAGGTGAGAAGAGGGGGTCATGGGAATTTGGGACATGCAGGGCTGTGGCAGTTAGAGAAAGAGGTGACTTTCCTCATCTCCAGGGCTGTGGCTGTCAGGGAGAGATGGCCTTCTTTCCCATCCCCAGCTCAGGACTGCCGTGGTGGGGGAGAGAGGGAGAGACCCCTCCTCCTTCCCAGCCCCAGCTCGGGGGCTGCTGCAGGGGGGGTGAGAGGGCACATCCATCACATTAGAAAGGTAAGACTACTGTTATTAAAATATGAGTTGTGTGCTTTTATTTGTAGAACAAAAAGTTCATTTTAGGGTTTTTTTTATATAGCACTTTTATCCAAAGCGCTTTACAGTAGTTAACTAATGGTAGTTAACATTTGGAAAGACCATTAAGTGGTCTGCCGAGACCCACAGCAATTTTCAAGAGGTCCGTGGAAAAAAAAGTTTGAGAACAACTGCACTAGTGTAACCAAGAGCAGAATTGGGCCTATTGTGGTTAAGGGCCAAATCTTTAAAAGGGTGTGCACAGAACTCAGGTGAAAAATATGCATTGACTTGGTATGCGTGTATACTTTTGCAGATGAGCACTTTGAAAACGTGGTCCTTAATGTATGTACTCCAACTATGGCTTATGAACAGTTGGTTAGTTTTACTTCACTGTAATGCCCTGGCTATCAAATATATGAATGGTACTCCCATATCCAGTTTCTGGTCAGACTCTTTCAAATGAAAAGTCTTGTCTAAGGTTATTCTATACTAATAGCTGAAAGCTCATGCTATTTCATGGGTTTAATAATTAAAGTCTTAGGAGGAGAGAGGGCAGAAAGCCAAAAATGGCGAACAACTTTAAAATTGGATGGTAAAAGGCTGTGATGATCAAACTTGGTGTTGATCCATGGCTCTGCCTCTGGCTCTGTGGTAAGAATGAGTAAGAGTGGGACATTGTGCCTGGAGAGTTGTGTTGATTTGTGTGAGTGGTGCCTGAGGGATGTGTGGTGCAGTGAGGGGCTGTGTGTGTTTGGGGTTATTGTGTCTGCTGGTTGTGTTGATTTGTGTCTGGGTTGGTTGTGCTGGGAGATTTGCTGTGTCTTGTGCGGATGGCATTTGAGTGCATAGGTGTGGGAGTTGGGCCAAGTAATCCACCAGATGAGCAGCCTCCCTCATGGAACCAATGAAACTGTTCAATGCAAATTACCTAGTGTTAGGGTGGTGATAGCACAGTGGTCAGGACTCTTGGCTTGGCACAGATATCAGCCCTACTGTATTTTGTATGCCACATGGGTGTAATTCATAAAGTCAAAATGGCCAAGAACTTAAAAACTGTACAGTAATAGACTGCAAAACTTGGCGATATTATGAATAAAACAATCCTATAACCATGCTGGTAGCTGCTTGCATTGCTTCACACTAACTCTACAGACATAATAGGCTTCAGAGTGACACACAGAGTGACAATCCTGGAATCTTATTAGATAGATTAAATCCAAGTCATATTATGTAACCGCTCTGGAGCTTTTTCTTATCATAAGAGTTTTGTTAAAGTACCTTAAGAATTGAGATATTCAGCCATATACATAGCTATACAGTCCTCGCCACAACATGACTGCTTACTCAGCTGTTTCCCCAGTGGGGTTTGGACAGGTGACAGAAAAGTAATGAAGATAGTCTTCATAGTTTGATATGGTTTTAAGAGAATGTTTTGTGTATCTGATGAGCTTCAGCTCATGTAGAAGATTCAGTGTTAGCTAAAGTTTGCCAAATGCAACAGGGAAATGAACACTTGTAATTAAGATGTAACCTTTCTCTTCAAAATGGAAAGTGGAGCCAGGTAAATGAGTTTGCTTATGCTATTTATACTAGCTTCTTAATTATGCTTACCATGACCAGTTCAACTTGATCCTGCATCAGTTTTGCAAGTGTAAATGGAGCTAAAGTTTCGAGGGAGTGATCGGGTTTTACCTTAACTGATAAATATATATTTACATGAATGAAGCCTACTTAACTATATCTAATGAGCCAGAAGACGTGCTCAATAGGATTGGCAGAAGAGGAATTAAAGTATTAGTTTCTCATATTTTATGATTAATGTTGTCCTTATATAAGATTGAGAACCTAGATAAGATCATGAAAAGCATGTTGGGTTAAATCTTGCTTTGCTATAAAGTATAGTCATTATACCTCAGTTAACCCTAAAGAAATCCCTAATATCTATGCATGCCTAGAGCCAAAATAGGTCAGCCCATGAGCTATTGCATTATATTTTATTATTTAAACTTTAAGTGATTAGTTTAGCACTTAAAAGCTTTGCGGGGAATTAGGTTACTGTTCTTCTCTTTATCCATAAGCAACGGACATGCAGATGGACACTGAGCAGGCTTTCTTTGCATTTTCTCTCAGGGCTCTCAAGGGAAGGGCTATGCTAGGAAGTAATTTCTCTTCTTCTAATCATTCATTGCTAATTATTTTAGATTTTTCAGCAAACCATGGAAGTTTTATGCTTAATATGTTGAAAGGATACCTATGGCCAAGATAATCTTTTGGGCATTTAACACACTTTTATGTTTAGATTTTGCTTGGAGTCTCAGACAGAAGTCTTGAGAAAAATGTACTAAAAGGGAGTTGGGTGGGGGGAAAGAACAGCCTCTTGTATCAAGACTTGGGCAACAAGAGGAAATCATGGATGAAATCCTGGCTCTGCTGAAGTCAATGGGAGTTATGCCATTGACTTCAGTGGGGCTAGTATTTCATCCTGTGTGTGTTCAAGGAATGCATCTATTAGAGAAGTAGTCACAAGTAACCAGACCCAACCCCCTCTAGATTTTGTCACACATGCTCATAAAACAAATAAATACCAGCAATAGAAACATATCCTACCTTAAATAGGAAAGATGATAAAGTACTGGTAGAAGGAGCTATTTTGTGACAGGTTTTATCGTACATACTGTTTAATTTCTGCCTCAGTTGAGTATTCCCTTACTTCTGTCAGGTTTTTTTCATAAACTCACTGTCATTTAAATGTTTTGTTTAATGTGAATTTACTCTCTAATGTAGCTTTAAAGGAATTCTTAATGTATGTCCTATAAACAGACATGTACCACCCTACATTAAATCCTAATGCTACCGTATTGGCACTGCTAAATCTATCAGAATTTTGTTTCACCATATGCTAGGAATCAGGAACCTATTCTGATACTGTTGGCATTAGAGTATAGCTCTTTGTTTTTGAAAAGGATCAACACATTTAAATAGAATCCCCGGATAATGCTTTAATTCGGTGTGCTAAACTTTAGTGCTTGCCTTGTATCTGGAGTATATTATACTATTACAGTTAGGCAAGTATGCGCAGTTCCTACTGCAAGTCTGTAAGAAATAAAAAACTGTTATGTACTGGTTCCAAGCATGTTCCTGAAGCTGCATTGGGGCTGCCTGTATAAAAATACCCCCAAAACCTGAGGATTGGTTCAGTCCCACACAGACTCCTGTTGACAACATCAGTAGTCCACATGAATGTGTTTTGCGAGTCCTCTTTGTAGCCCATGCTAGTACACGTAGCAGTATCACTTCAGTCCTTCTAAACTGATAAGAGAAGTGCCTTTTTAGTCCATTCGTCCTTGCTGGGCTTTGAATTAATGATTTAGGGTATGTCTACACAGCAAAAGCGATGCACAGGCTAGCCTACCAGAGCTAGTTGAATCCAACTAGTGTACATAAGAGTAGCAGTGAAGTCAGTGCAGCCCAGGCTTTAGATTGGGTAATCCAAGCCTGGCACAGACCCTGGTTACGTACTCTGCTTGCTAAACTGTTGTGAAGCCTGCTCAGTGCTGACTTCGTTATTGTTACCAGCCCCAGCAGGATTCAGCTAGCTAAGGAAGAAGGCTGGCCCATGCACATCTCCTCTTGTTTAAGCATACCCTAAAGCTGTGTGAACCAGAAAAGTTGTTGTGGCCATCAGAAGATCAACATTTGCCACTTTCAATTGCCTTGGGTTACTAAACAGTGTTATTTCTATGTCTGTAGTACTCTCCTGCTGTTTCTCATTTTATGTATAGGAAAGTGAAGATAATACCACTGTAATAATATGTAATTGCAAAGGTGTAATTGGCAGGTTTGAAGGGTGACCTGCAAAGAAAAAGAAAATGGGATTGTGGGGTTACGTTCGTGTGTGTGTGTGTGTGTCTTTACGATATCTAAAGTATGCCGGAAAGTCCCCACCCACCTCCGTACCCCTTCCTTGGATTTGCTGGAGGACCTGGGAACTAGAGTAATATCTTTCTTAGCCTCAATTGGCACGGTGTGGCTATTGGATCTTTTACAAAAAGATCTTTTGCTACTGTGTGTTGAAATATTTGAATTAAATAAAAGGTAGCAAAAATCAAAGACATTTAAACAATCTTTGTAAAAACTCTTCTCCACCTGAATTGTTCAGGTGTGACTTTCTTGTTACTTGTGTTGTCGTCATCATTCAACTCATTTTAAAATCACCTATAAAATCTTTTTTGGGGGGGAGGTCGAGGGGACACTTGGGAAAAACGTTCAGCTCCTATGTATTTATACATCATAAGTAAATAAAGGAGGAAACAATCAATTTTATGTGTAGATCATCTTGAATTTGAATGAGTATATTCCACTATTCTGTAAGTTATTTCCTATTTAAGTATAGGGAGAAATGTCAAAAAAATCACTATTTAAATATGTACACAATGCTGACTTAAAATGTTGATGCTTGTGAGGAAATGTGAACAAAAATATTTTTCCGTTTTGATACTAAGAAATATTGCACTCGGATAACTAAAACAGATGAAGCCAGTAAATTCTGGTTTGGATAGATATGTTGATCTCAATGAGTCTAGTCTGAAGAAAAATAATTCAACATCTTAAAAGTAATTAAGACCCTCTTCTGGAAACAGTTTGTTGTACATACACTTAATTTAATGCATGTTAATAATGTAGTTGATTTAAATAGGCATACTCATGTAAAGTTGAGCATGCAGAGAACCATTTGCAGGATCAGGGTCTACAACAGCTAATTTTTCACATGCACAGTACTGTATAACTATTCTATGGAGTTTTTAATGCCTTTGGGGGAAGCAATCTAGGGTATCCTAAATTCTGGCTTATTCCCATTTGACATCTGCCAGAAATCTGACTCTGGTGTTCAGTTTCAATTAATTCCAAATCCTTCTACACCTTGGATTTTGGGTAGAATCGCTTAACATGGGGTTGGAACAGTGTCCGAGTTAGCAGCATTTTCCAGGGATGAAATCCTAGCCCCACTGAAGTTGAATAAGAGTTTTTGTCTTTTACTTCAACAGGGCTAGGATTTCACATCAAATTTCCTGACTCCCAGTTCAATGTCCTGTTTGACTGCATCATTCTATCTTTTTGTCATGTGTACAATGTGAAAGTGGAAAGCAATTTTCATTTTTCTTTCCCCATCTGTTATACCTAAGTCTTAGAAATGTTTTCCTGGGGTCCCAAATGTGGCAATTTTAAAAAATCTTCCAATGTTGGGATTTTTAACATTTTTCCTCAAAACAAGATGAATATACACAACTTGTTCATATTAATTCCTTTACAGGAATTTGCCAACATAGTTATACCAGGGAGGGAGGGTGTGTGTGTGGTGTTTTTGCACTCCTAGCTGACACAGTCATCCTGACATAACTTTATGGTATAGACCAGGCCTCTTGATCAACAATCAAATTCTCTTGCAAAAATAATTTTAAATAGTGTGGGTGTCTTCCCAGTAAATGACAGGAAGTTTATGAATATTTTCACTTTTCTTTCACTTGGATAGATGCCCTTAATCGTTACTTTTTCTTGTTCCTTTCTGACTGGAATAACAATTCAATTTTAGCTGAGAAGAAACCTGCATTTTTCTCTATCCACACAGCTACTGACTCATTGTGCTGTGGGGATGGTATTACCCAGGGAGGTTTTTAAATAATTACTCATTAGTAAGGGAGGAGATATTCTGTCAAAAAATAGAAATAAAGGTTGATGTATGAAAATGTTTCATATAATTGCTCTTTTATCAGAATACACATTTCTATATTTTGTTGACTTTTTTGGTTTGTTGTAAGCTGTGGCAATTTTTGTCACTGACATTCTTAGATTGATCTGGCATGTTCCTTGCTTTCCAGATCATGAAAATGCTCTTGGTTGAAATAGGAGAAAAAACAGTTAATTTCAATCATGATGACAGTTTTTTGGTGAACAATAGTCTCCCCGAGTTGACATGGAGAAGTAATGAATGAATGAAAGGAGAACTGAGTCACAGCTGCACTTTGCAATCACTTTAGAACATCTACACTCTTCCAGCCAAAATACTATTAATACGTGTGTCAGCACAGTGAGTGAATCTCATAGTGTGAACGCATTGGAACAGTTCAGGAAAGAAAATGAAGAATATCCTCAGGGACAGACTTTTCTTTTTCTCCGAGAGATTCTTCATTATTCAGGCATTGTGATACTTTTCCTTTATTTGTGTAAAGATTAAATTGCACATGATTTCCAATGTTTCTGCTACTCCAACTGTCATAGGTCGATGACCTTCATGGAAGTGAGATAATAGATACATCGTCTGTTGTTTGGGCTAGTGCTGTTCCTCCACAGCCCAGTACTTTCCTATTGTTATAAGTCGAAAGCAATTAAATAAAAATACAAGATAAGGCTTCTCAAGTATCTTTAGTATTTCATATGTGCCTTTATGTGGCTGTCATTTAGCATTAATATGAGATATTATCTAACGTTATAATGAGACCTAAAAGCATGCATTGGGAATCTTCTACATGGGAGAGACAAAAAAGTTAATGAAGGAGATGTCCATCTGGACAGGTATTTAATAATGCAACTTCTGGAAATGAGCTCTCCAATTGTTTAAATCTTGTAACCGAAGGATTCCTATTTCGGGGTGGAGTGTGTGTATAAACGTGTGTTCTTATGTTCAAGTCATTTCACTAAGCATCTTTTCATACTCAACTACTTTTTCCAATCAATCTGCACATTAAAATAATATTGCATGTAACAAACAAACAAAATATAGAGCTTTTAACAATGAGTGCCTTCCACAGTGATTTATGTGTGTAATACATCCTTTGATCTCATTCAAAAAACTGTTTGATAGTCATTTCTCATTTATGCTCCAAATGATCTATTTATAATCATTGTACAGCAGCTTTTCTTCCCCCTGTTGACAGAATATGACTACCCTTGACTTCTGGTTAGTTTCATCTTAGTAATTGAAGTAGGTGCATCAAGAATTGAGCTAAGAGAACTCTGGCAAAAATATGTTTTTTGTGACAGTGAAGTGCAATTGACACACAAATGCTGGTTGTGACACACAGTGTAGAATAGCACAGATATGATAGAATACCTTTGTAAGAGAAACGTAGAAGATGCCTCTAAAATAAAATGTACTCTGTATTTTATCTACTATCTTTGATTATTTATCCAGTCCACACTTCAGCCATATCCTCTGATTAATCATATCTTCCGTAATTCATTCCTCCAACTGTTTTCTGGAAAAAAATCAGGGTTATTCCCCCCTTCCCCCCTCCCCCCCAAAAAAACAAAAAAACCTGGTACGGTAACTCTATAGAATGAGACTTTTGGGTTTCAAATAAGGGAATAGAAGGAATTGGAATAGTTGACAATGCAAAATTTGCTTTAAAAATGTTTTCTTAAAGCAGCTGTTACTGGCATATTGCTTTTGTTATGATGTCCCAGAAAGATCAGAAAACAGGAGGAGGAAATGGTGAGAAATAAATATATGAATACCCGGGGAAAAAAAAATACCTCTGAAAAAGGTAGAGAGATAAGGAAAATAATCTGTCATGTCTGACATCGCGGCAAGGGGCTTGCTGCAGAGGCTTCATACTGTCATTTCAATGCTACTCTCTATTGCATAGTCACATATCCCACTTACAAACCAACTAGTGTTTCCAAATATCTATAAACTTGTAATGCACATTCCAGCAAGACAAGCCATTCATAGTCTCCTTTTAATGGTGGCTGGCTATAAAACCACATATTAGTATGTGACATTTATCTATCATTCAAGTCAACCTAATGAGGAGATGTTGATTTTACTAAATTGTTCTGTTTTTTATTTATTATATTTTTACTGCATTCAAGGTTTAAAAAAAAAATCAGAGTTACATGGGAGTCAGGGAGGCCTGAATGTTGTAAGACTGCAGTAGTAAGAGGAAAACTATTCCATCTTAATTCTGTAAACATGGCTGTCTAGATTTGGGGGGGGGGGATATTTAAAATGTATTACTATGTTAATTATTAATAATTTTAGATAATTTCCCTCACATCCACCTACTCTTCATTATAAATCTAAATTCCAAATTCTAAAATAATATTTTTGGTGACCGATTGACTTGAGCATAACTGAAGTACAATTAAAGTTTAAAGTGGTCAGTTAATTTAGCATTTTAGTGAACCCCCAGGATATTTCTGTGTCTCCGACATAGTTGATAAAATTTTTCTTTGTTAATGTGGTGATGTTTTCATTAGGTAATAGCAGGTTTCAACTTTATTGCTACATCTATATGGTGGGCTTTGTTGGGACAGTTGTTAGATGTAAGATTTTTTTTTGTTGTTGTTCCTGGCAGGCATCATGTTCTCTATGTTTAAGACTGGGCAAGTCCTTTGGATTGATTGCCAGAATCTATAATAGAGGGTTAAATACTGAATCAATTGTCAATGTTGTATGTATGAAATGGTGGATCAATGTCCAAAATTGGTGTTTCTAATAATGGCAGCTCCATACCAATACATGAGTGAGGGAGATTGATATTTATATTCAGAGCATTTTAAATGTATCTGTGGATTCGTTTTATTCAAAAAAAGAAGAAAAATAGTAAAATCTCTGCATCATGAAGTGTTGAAAATACAGGCTTCAAGGGATATTAATGTGCTTTCTGCTATTGTTTATCATTCACTCAAATCCGGGAAACAGAACTTGAGATGTATACTTGCAAGTGAAAAATGTGTACAGTAGAGCTGGGAGCTTATTTGGAGTAGGCCACCATGTAGGTGTTTCTTTGAATTTCTTGTGGAATTTCTCAGTTGCAGGCATGTCTGGGAAGTGTCTAACTCATAGGTAAATATAGAAATTCCAGTAAAGTAAAGTAAATTTTACTTCTGAGTTCAAATGTAATGCTGCCTTCTAGTTTTCTATCTTTCAAGGTTTAACAAACTGGTTTCTTGATATAAGCTAAATATAAAATTGCTTCATAAATTTTCTAGTGCCTTTTTCATCCTGAATAGGCAAAAAGTACTAGGAAGACTTGTAAGAAATCCACACATGGAGAGAGGAAGACTTTTCTTTTTAAATGAAATTGACTCAGCCATACAGAGATAATAAATTATACACTTTTTGAAAGTCTTGATGTAAGGCACATGATGGGGATGCAGGTTTAGTGGAAATAGTTTAGTTCAATGGGGGTGAAATTTGCAATAGAGTGTTTAAATCTCTTAGGGTTGGAGGAACTATCATCATAAAAAATAATCAGCTTCAAGTTTCTTTATTTGCTCTTCAATAATCCTGAGTGATTGTTAGGTTCTTCTTTCAGGTTCTTGTGTTGTAGGCAGAGTTCTATTTTTGTAGAATTTAAAAAATGTCTGTTACTTTTTTTTAAATCAAAAAAGTATCTGTCACAATTGTGGATATAACAGTCCAACATTAGTGAGCTAGTCCATTGTTAAAAACATATGACTAACTTTCTTTCTAAATTCAAAAAAGCAATGGATATAAAACAGAGTTGCTTGTGCCCAAGAAGTGGTGATGGATTTCTTCAAATTACGCTTTTGTTTATTGGGAAGTACCAATGATTAGTTACTGAAGAGACTTTAGTTTCTATCTGAAGAACAATTGTTCTGTTTAAAGGGCTTTTTTATTTTTTTTCCTGTTAGGGTCATGTTTAATGGTCATTACTTTAATGTATGCCTTAAATGCATACCCCCAAAACTTGCAGGGGTGGAGGGCAGAAGGGGGGTAACTGCCTATTGTCGTTTGTTTCAAATATTGCAGTATATCTCATTGACAAATTGAACAAACACTTTATTTTTAACATATAAATTGGGAATCTGTACTGAGTAATTGATAATATCTTATATTTCTAGTCAGGTATATACTAGTGCATGATTTGATACAAGAATCACACCAGTATTAGAAGCTAAATATCCAATTTCTTCAAGAGGAGACTCCACACATTTGTCAAATAATACACTATTTCTGAGATAGGACTAGCTGATCTAAAAATAAATCTGATAGAAAGTTTGAGAGACTCATCAAAGAAGCATGGATATCAGTCATTAAAATTGCCAGTCAGTGGGCCAGAAAGCAAGAGGTCAGGTTCTTTCTCATCTCCCAAAAATAAGTTGTTAGGTTATTTACCTTTCAACAAGTAGCATAGGATATAGCAAATATTTGTTAGATAATATATGGCAGTGATGTATAAAGGCCACAACTAGGCTGGGCATTGTGCTAAGTATGGCCCATAAACACATAATAAATGACAGCTTCTGTCCCCGAAGAACTTGCAATCTAAAAGACAACTCAGAAAAGGACCATAGAAACAAGTGGACCATGGTGAAGGGCAGGATAAATAGGGTAACAAATGTAATAGGATGTGTGCAATTCTTAGCCAGTTGGTAGCAGTGATTACAAATCGCTTGCCTAATGGTTAACAGGTTGCAGTGTTCGGCATTCATTCTGGCAGAGGTAGGTTTTGAGGGACTTAGAAGATACAGAATTTGATTGGGAGCTTTGCCCACTTCTAAATGGTGTGATGGGACAAAAATACCTACTGGAAAAGTGGAGAATTGGGTGACTGAGGCTGACACCCATTGGTGGAGAAAAGATGAAGGAAAACTTTTTTATGCGATAATAGGTCAGGTAGGCAGGGAGGAACTAAATTGTGGAGGATTTTGAAAATGAGGACAAGAAGTCCCTGTTTACTTGTTGTTATCCATTCTTTTTCAATGTTTACAGGTATTTTAGGTATTTCCTAAATTAAAGTAGTTACCAAATTTTCTTTCTTAATCAAGGAGAAATTTTTAAATGTTATTGGATGGTTAATATCCTTAATATTCCACTAAAATCATTTTAAAGAATGCAAGGGAGATGGTGTGGGAGGTTTGTATTTTGCTTAATGTCTATACCCAAAGAATAATTGTATAAATAGGCTCTTCTGCACATAATTGTTTTTTGCCTCTTGGAATATATGAAAAGAATATAAATCCTGTTTTATATAGGGTTCATTAATTACTGTATAGGCTATATAATATATGGAAAGCATAATTTTCTCTCCATCAGGATGATCATGCCAGCTTCATGCTCACCCTTTAGTATTCTCCTGCTGTTAATATTCACTATTCCTTCTAGAACTGGAAAGTATGCTCCATCTCCAGGAAAACTGCTTTGATCAATAATGTCTTCATCTCCTCATTCTCACTAAAACCTGACTTTCTGACTCTGCTTCAGTTGATGTTCCTTCCTGAAATGAACTCCTCTTTTCTCACTCCTTTGTCCTAAATGGCACAGCAGTATTGTCAGGCTCCTTTAAGCCCTCTCATCTCATTTCTGACACACCCCCCTCTGCTTTTTTCTTCTCACTTCTAACCTAGTCAGCTCTCCTCTCCTTTTGAAGGCCAGCATCTACTGACCTCTGGCTCCCTTCCCCGTTTTTCTCCTAATGTTGATGGCTAATGTCCATTTCCTATTTCCTCCTCCCTCTATTGTCAAGTTAGGCAATTCAAACTTCTACAGTGATGACCTGTCTCACGGCAAATTACTTTGCAGGGCGTAAATCAAGGCTGCACCACCTTGCTGTGGAGGAGCTCACTGTGTGAATACTGCTATGGTGCAGTGAAAGTCCCAGAGTGCAGCTCAGCATGCTTGTGCTTGAAAGTGTATGCTAAGCTACACTCCAGGACTTTTTGACACGGCAACCTTGTGCACTGTAGACTCATGCTACCCCTCCTTTCCACTTAGCCCAAGTCGGAAGATCTAATGGTAATAACTTCTCCACTGGGTCTGGGTCCAGTGATATAAAAGGATATATTGAGAGAGACCTGCTTTGGAATATCCCATAGTCCAGCAGATTAGGGGACTCTCATGCATTGTGGAAGACCTCTGTTCAAATCCATGTTCCACACCAGGCAGAGGGACGAATTGAACCTAGGTCTCTCACATCCCAGTACCCTTAACTCTCCGGGCTAAAGGTTACAATGGAGCTGCCACCATCTCCTCCTCCTCCTCCTCCTCATGCTTATGTCCTGATTTTTTTAAATCTTTTTTTGGGGGGTGGGGAAGGTGGGAATAAAACAATTTTGCAAATTCATGTCAAATTTATGAATAGGTTTGGGTTGTGACTGTAACTGCATTTTTGAAGAAAAAACTATTTGTTTACAAAATTTCACCCAGGCCTAGTTCCAAGGTCTTTATCTTGGTATCTGCTTCTAATCATGCAACTTCATCCTCATGTCTCCTTCCTTTTCTTGCTCTTCCTAGCATCTTCACATTTTTAACCATTCTCTCCGTTTTGGTTCCTTTCTATCTGACTACAGACAAGCACATGTAGTTGAAAAGTGCTCTAATTTAACTCCATCTGCCTCTCCATCTACCTGTCTCTCTCCAAAATCTTTGAGCACGCTGACTTCTACTGCCTGAACTGCTTGTCCAGAAGGTCTCTCCCTAAATCCCTAAATAGCAGCTTTCACCATGCCACCATAATCCCCCTCATCAAGGTCACATCTTCTTAGCTAAGTCATGGAGGACTATAACAAAGCGCTGTGACCTGACGGTAGGTCAGCACTCTGATCACTGAAGCCTCAATTAGTTTCTTCTGCCCCCTCCCCCCCCATGATTACTGATTGAAGAATTAGCAAATCAGAAGGAGAGGCTGGGGAGGTAAGGAACTAATTAGCCCTCAAATGGCTAACCTGATAAAAGCCAGGGAGAAAATGTTGTATGGGTGCGGAGTACAGGGCTAGCTGAGCCCAGAATGAAAGAGCTTCCTAGAGAGGGAGATCTCTGTTCTTCCTAGGAAAGAGGGACTGAAAGATGTTGGGATTTAAAACTGTGATGTTGCGCAGTATTGGTGGAGACAATTGTAATGGTTCCGAACAGTTTCTGAGGATGGGGTCAGAGCATCGCCCCATCACAAGGACACTTGTCTGTTGTTCTTGATCTTTTTGCTGCCTTTGATGCAATTAATCATTCTTTTTCCTGTGGAGGGTCTTCCTTCTTTCCACTTTGCCATGTCTTGTTATGTCTTGGGGCTCTGATGATTCTCTCCTCTTTTTTTTCCCCCCCTTCCTCTAGGCTTCTCCCAAGCCTAGATCTTCTCCCAAGCTTTCAGCTCACATCTGTCATGTTGTGCTGGCTCCCAAGTATGCCACTATTTCCTGTCCAGTTTTGGTTTATTCACATATCTCTCTTATGTCACCAGGGTGTTGAATCTTTGTTTTTAATGTAATATTATAAGTGAAAAATCCTCCATCGGGAGTTAAACCTGAGAGGCATTTGGCCCAGGATATTCAAAACAAAATTCCTTTCTAATTGACCCACCTCCACCTCTTCCCTTTCCTTTCACTCTTAAAATTGAGCACGGCTTCTATACAAGATTCAGATATGAAGCTTCAAAATATCAGTGTGGGGCCATCATATTGTAACTTTGAAATGTCCAAACCAGTTGTTGGTTTACTTAAATTTCATGCAACTTTTTTTTCCTGAAGAAGCGTTAGCAAAAAGCAAACTTCTATTGTCTCATTTTAAAACCTTCCTGTATCAGTTGGATCATTTGTATTTCTAAAGACCTATTTATATTAAATCCTTAAATGTATAAGAATATTTCAATTTTGTTTTGGGTGTCTGTTAATATCAGATTCAAAAACCACTTTATGCAACTGTGTCAGTTCTGTAGAGATAGGTTCATTATCATAACAATACTAGCTGTCGACAGTACACTGTATGAGATCAGCTTTATGTTGGCAAATTACTCCAATCTTTTCACATAACTGGATGACAAATCCCAAATTATGGTGGGTTGATTTTATAATTTGTCCTTCTTTAGGCGTATTGTTGCTTACATGCACCGTAGGGAACAATCCTGCATTGGCAGGGAGATAGAACGGTTGACTTAATAGGTCTTTTCTGTACTCTAACTGCTGTAATACACATTGAATTGCTACAGAAATGAGACGAGGCTGTTGTTGGGATGGGAAGTCCGTCTTGGTGACCAAGGCTATACCTAAATAGGAATTAAATGGTACCTTTTTACTCAACAGATCTTTTCTTTCAATGTATTCAGAATATCATTTTACTTTAGATAAAGAAGATTTTTACTGCTTTTTATTAGGACTGTAGAACCAATACAGTCAAAAAGAAGTGAGCAGAATTCTCTTACTGCCTTTACTGCCATTAACAGGATTGTTTATTAACTCCCAATTATAGGACTGATCAGTCTTACTTGTGCAAACTAATTGAAGGGACTAGGGTTACACAGGTGTCACTGAAGGAATAATTTGAATATCGGGTTGCACAAGTTCCACTGAGGGCAGAATTTGGCCGAAAGGCAAATGATATAGTAACGAAAGGATGAACCCAGCTTAATTTGACTATGTAAGGCTGAATTTCCAGGGTTAGCATTTAGAAGACTGAGGATGTTTGATATGGAGATTATTTTGATACAGTAAGCCTGGATCTCCACAATGTCATTCTTTAGTCACTGTTAAGACAGCAGGGGCATTTTAAAGAGATTTAAAAGGCCAAGCTTTACCTTGTGATCACACAAGGAAGTGGATGGTCCTAAGTGCATGTACTCTGAGATCAGACAGGAAGACACTGGAAATCCCCTTGTCTATTAAATGGGTGAAGACTAAGAAAAAGTGGTTATTAATAGGGCATGAAGTTTACAGATATGAAAGTACTTAAAGAATGGGGCAAAACACTTGACCTCACAAAGGCCACTTGCTTATTCTTTCATTGTGAAGAGGGGATCTGTTTTTATTACATGACATTACTTTAGTTACTGTTGCATACTAATGGGTGACCGCTGTTGTGGCTTTCATGGCTATCAGTGGAAAGAGCTTTTTTTTTGGTACAATTTAAATATATTTAGTCTGTGAAATAATTACAAATAAGTAGCCTTTTCAAAGGACAACATTGCAGGAGTCCAATAGTATTCCATGGTAAAAAAAAAAAAAAATCCATATGTGGTCAGTTGGTCTGTCTGTGTGTAATAAATCTTGCTAAAGCAAGTCTACAGTAAAGAACATCATAGAGACAGATTGTTTTAGAACATTTGTCTTGTCAAATACTTAGTGCATATAATATGTTTTAAAATTGTGTATATAAAGGTTTAAAATAGTGCATTCCTTTCCACTCTGTGCACATTTTCATTTTGCAGCATCTTCATACTGCTGTATAGTTGACATTAAAGGCAACCAATATTGGCTGCATGTCTTTTGAAAATGAAGCCGGGGGCCAAGCTCTTTAGCTGGTGAAAGCAGCATTGCTTCTTTTGAGTCATTAGAATTTTGCGAATTTAGACCGGCAGAGGATCTGGCCCACAGTGACCTCAAATGAAAAAAAAAACCCACCCCCTTCCAAAAACAAAAGAGAAAACCTGCTGCATTGCAGAAAAGTTCTCTGGAAATAGAATTGGAGTCCTTTATACAATTTTATTAGGTTTTTATTTTTTTACAGTTTAAGAATTACATCGTTTCTAATTACTCTTTTACTTCGAGTCTATAGAAGTTTAAAACAGGGATGCTATTTTCTATTAAGTTCAGTGAGACTTATACATAGTGGGATAAACAAGACAATAGAACATTTAAATGGATTGGGGGGATAGTGATAAAGGATGGATTTGGACCCCATGTCAGAGCCTGGTAGCCTAGTCAGTTTCACTGAGGCTGTGCTCTTTGTATACACAGTAGTGTGGAAAAGCAGGACATGGGTTCAGGTAGAAGAAGGCTATAATGCATGGAGGAAACAAAAATATGGGATACACATCATAGATGTGCCAGCCATTCCTGGTTTGTTTCCCTCTTCCTTTTCTCCCCTTCATCCTTGCCCAGTCTTTTCACTGTCTTCTCTAACTTCTTCTCCCAAATGTTCCCCCACAAATCACTTTTATTTTATTCTTGAATCAACAGTTATATAGAATGTAGTTGGATTAATTTCTAAAATCTCTGTGGGAGGTCTGGCTGTGATCCATCCAATTCCCCCCTAAATATTAATTGAGTCTAATTTGCAAAAGTTGCCATTTAAACAACAACAACAACAAAATCTACGAACTGATTTTGTTGAACTCTGAATGAAAATACAAATTCACATGTGTACCAAGTGACTTGGCATCTTGTCTGGATGCTACACAGTCATTCACCATCCACTTAATCCAGATTTCCATTTACCCCTGGAGGGTAGCTTCCTTTTCTTCTTATGTTCTTTCAGTATTTTACTTTCAGGCTACATGTTGTTGTCTTATTCTTCTGCATACAGGGTGTTTAGTTGTTCCTCTGTTGAATAACCTACATGTAATCCTAGCACTCTGAGCTTACTTCATTACAGTTTATAATTGATTCAAAGTCACCCACTGGAAAGAAAAGACCAAGTTTGCCCATGTGCACACATGTTTAAAAAAAATTCTAGCTTCTTAGTCTTTGGTGAATTACAGTAAAAATGCACTTCATTGTTGCTGTGATAAAGAGGGTGAGGTGCTATAAGAGATTTTTTTGTAATCAGTAATATGAATCTGATGCTTTTGTTTTGCTACTGTTTGTAGCTATTCTCTCCTCTATAAGCATGTTTATCGAGGTCTACCAAAAGCCCAGAAGCCCATAGGTCACAGAACAGCATTTTGATGGATTATGGGATTGTAACTGTCCCTGCCAGCTGACAGCTTTTATTGGCTGGGAGGATGAGCCTGTAAACCTTTATATAATTATTGTATTAAAGCCAGTGTGCCTCTGTGTTGCTGGCGTTTGTTCAGGGATCAATGTGAAGATAATTTCAAAAATGAATAGTAAGTATTGATCGTCCCTTGGTGGAGCCTTATCAGTGGCTGAGGCAGACTACTGTAGATTATAACTTCAATGTCATTTATGATGATATGATACGTATTGCAGAGTAGCAATTTAAACAAAGGGCTGTTTTAATTCACAATGGATTTTTGTAGCGTGATGGGTAATAAATCACAATCTGTGTAATTTTTAGAAATGAACACATGTTGGCAGTAGTTCAGGGCAGTTCCTGGGAGATCTGAAAATGACCAGGGAGGGCAAATATCAGCAGAGAACCCCTTCTGAATGATTGCCCCTTACTTGATTCTGACATTCAGATGACCTTCGGGCCTCTGCTGGCAGCTGCTGGTTAATTTTCTTCACTGAGGACACAGTTTAACTTTCTGTCTGTCTGCCAATTACCTGACATTTTCAACTTATCACCTTCCATTTTTAAAATTATTGGAGGCACAGCCACATTTTGACACTCTTTTGAGGCAAGTATTTGTGTTTGCCTGCTGCTGAGACATCTCTCTGTCAAGCTGCTGTTATACCTCTTTTACTCAATAAATTAATAGATCCTCTAACTGTGAGGTGAAAAAGCACAGACGTAATATTGGAAATTACAGAGCTTCCTTTCCTTTCAGTTTAGTGAGATTGTGTAGCAAAGCAAGCAAGCAGCAGCAACAACAAAAAACAAAACTCTTTTGCAAGTATTCCATGTGCAAACCATTAAAACTGTCTATACTGAAGTAATATTAAGAGATTGTTTTTAAATCCACAACAAGCAGGGAATCTGAAGCCTCTCCCTGAAACTCAGATTTAACTCACCCTGTGGTCTTGAGATCTCTGCAAGACCACCTAGTGATTTTAACTCACCCCATAACCTCTTGATCTAAAGGATTCCAGCCAGTAATGTTGATTGCAATATAGAGTTTGTTTCACTCTGAATCCCCTTTCTTTTATTTTGATATACAACTTAATGTTACTTATAACATGTTTTGGGGGTGATTTAAGTTTATTATCTAATTATGTATTGGAAGAAAAAAAACAATTGGTAATGCATTAAGCACCAAAAGTAGTAATGAATATTAAGTTTGAGCCAAAATTAAAAATAAAAACATGAAGGGGCCTAATCATGGTATGTGTATGCACACGCCCAAATCCATTAATATAATAAGCAGCTATACACAAATGACTTAAGTGGAGTTATGCCTTTTATGCCAGGGCTGAACTTAGCCCAGTATGTTTTAAATGAGGGGAATTTGAGGTAATGATAAGGAAATGGTGTTTTTGTTGAACACCTGGAATATATGTCTATCATTAGGAGGAAGTGACTGAAATTCCATCCTCCTGATACAGGTCCTGACTCTGAAAGCACTTAAGCATGAGCTTAAATTTAACCATGTAATGAAGTTGGATTAAGTTCAGTGGGTTTTGGTTAAGGGCTGAATTGGAGCTATGGCAATGAGAAGTAATATTAGGCTTGGTCTACACTTGAAAGTTACACCGGTAGAACTGTTGGTGCTGGGTGTGATGTATGTATGTATGTATGTATGTATGTATTATAGCTATCTAACTATACAGACATAGAGTGAATGTAGTTAGACTAGTATAAAAGTGCATTATGCCAATACAGTTTATTTCTTGAACTGGATAAGCTATACAAGCATAAGCACTTTTATACCAGCACAATTGCATCTACATCAGAGTGTTTTGCTGCTTTAATGATACCAGTATAGTTAAAGCAGCAAAACTTCCTAGTGTAGCAAGTTTCTTATAAGGCCAGATTTCCATAGAGTTCAGGGTCAGATTTTCAAGTGTTCAGTGCCCACAATTAGGGCCAGTTTTTTAAAACTGCTCAGGACCCAGCAGCTCCCATTGTGATGCCCAGGGCCAGATATTCAAAAGAACTCAGCTGAGATAGTGAGGAGCTCTTTTGAAAATGTGCACACTTACTTTGCCTAAATGGGACCTGACCTCTGTTGAAAGTCTGGCCCGTAATGTGTGTATATATAGCAGTAGAAATGAATGTGAAATAATTAGATACCTCTTGGACTACCACTTGGGTTAAAATGAAATTGGGCTTGAAATTTTGGCCACCCCTCAAACCAAAATAAGCTGCATTGCAATTCTCCAGCAGGTCATGCCCTTTCTCTCCTTCCCATGACCCTTTCCCAGCTTTTATCCCACATGATGTGTGATGCTGTCGTAACTCCCCCACCTTTTATTTGTCAGCATTATTCAGATAATCTGGTGGGCTTCCTTCTGCAGTATAAAATGCTGTTGATTAAACTCATATGTGGTTTGTAGTACATAGCCCCAGAAAAAGTTTAACATCCGTTTAATAACAGCAAGACCCAAGAGAGAGGCTGGTGAGCCCATGTGGTAAAGCTACCATTGAATTTGGTTGCTGCTTGGAGCAACCCTCTTCTTCACCCTGCTAGACAGGAGCTTTATGTCACTCCCCCAAAGTTCAATTGCTGCCTAGAAAGAACCCCTAAAACAGTGAGGCGAGAGATTTGTGGGCCTTTCTCTGCATAATTGCTATTTTTGAATAATGAAAAAGAGCTGTGAACCTCATTATCCTTGAGTACTACTTCCCCTCTGAAATATAGAAAGGATCTAGGCATTCTCCTGAAGTGTCCAGCCACATGGAATGAGGAAGATGGTTGCAGTTTTCCTTTATATACCATAATATGTCCCTTGGAAAAGAGGTAAATGGGAAAATAAGGTACTAAGCCACAGGAACAAAGGACTGTGGGTGCAACAAAACTGTCAAGCACAGCAGAGATAGTGCTGGGATCTGTGTATGGTTGCAGAGTAAAGCCTTTGTTAGGGAGCTAGGAGCAGCTCCAAAATATTTGGTGGTATCTCAGTCCTCAAAGCTTCTCTACACCACAGCACCTCAATACTTCCTGGCGATATCTTGGGCTGTACTTATGACAGAGTCTATGAAATACATAACGGCTTATTTTGAATGGGCAGGTTTTTCTCCCTGCCGTGGACTACCTTTTTGTTATCCTTATTATACTTGAGCATTTTTATTGTCTCCTTGCTCCTCTTACTGAAACAAGTAAGCAAAAACACCTGTACAGAGACCAGTGTTTTCCAAATAATATTTAGCTAGAACTGAATCTCTTCATGACTCCAGACATTCACAAGTGCCCAGATGTTTGCCTTGCCCCAACTTGGCAGCATATTGTAAGACATCTTCTTTTGAGTCATATTGGGAAATTGGCTTGCTACAACAAACAGTGATGGAAGAGAAGATGGTACTGGTGAAATAGCATTCCAACCCCCACTTCACCCCAGCTCCTGCCTCTCTCACACTCTACAGCTATATACCCTCCCAGGATCATCCCCCACTGCTCTTCCCTGCCCATGGTTCCTGCAAATATTCTGTCTCTCCTTACACCCAACCACCACACCTGCCCATTCCTCATCTGTCTGAATTCAGATCAGGCCGCTGAGGGGATCAGGGAAACTTCTCTCTTGTGTTCTCAGTGCTCTCAGTGGCAGCTGGGAGTAGCAATGGGATCGATTTAATAAAGAATTAAAGGAGAGTAATGTAATGCCAATCAACATGGGTTTATGGAAAACTGATCCTGTCAAACTAACTTGCTATCTTTTCTGAGGAGATTATGCTTTTGGTTATTAAAGGTAATAGTGTTGATGTAGAATAGTTAGACTTTTTTGACATGGCCATGCACAACATTTTGATTACACTTCCCCCTGCCCCCAAGATATAAAATTAACATGGCACACATTAAATGGGATTAAAAGCTGGCTAACTGATAGATCTCAAAATGTAATTGTAAATGGAGATTCATCATTAAATGCCTGTGTTTCTAGTGAGATCCTGCAGGGATCAGTTCTCGGCCCTGTGACATTTAATGTTTTTGTCAATGATCTAGAAGAAAACATAAAATCATCACTGATAAAGTTTGCAGTTGACACAAAAATTGGGGCAGTGGTCAATAATGAAGAGGATAGGTCACTGATACAGAACAATAGGGATTTCTTGATTAAACTAGGCACAAGCAAACAACATGTGTTTTTAATACAGCTAAGTGTAAATGCATACATCTAGGACCAAAGAATGTAGGCCATACTTAATTGACAGGGCACTCTGTCCTGGGAAGTATGGACTCTGAAGAAGGTTTGGGGATCGTGGTGGATCATCAGCTAAACATGAGCCTCCAGTGCAAAGTTATGGCCAAAAGGGCTAGTGCAATCCTAAAATGCATAAACAGGGGAATTTTGATTAGGAGTAGAGAGGTTATTTTACCTCTGTACTTAGTACTGATGTGACTGTTGCTGAAACACAGTGCCGAGTTCTGGTGTCCACATTTCAAGAAGTATGTTGATAATTTGTAGGGGGTTCAGAGAAGAACCAGGAGACAGATTAAAGGATTAGAAAACCTTCCTTATAGTGATAGACTCAAGGAACTCAATCTATTTAGTTTAACAAAGAGAAGTTTAAGGAGTGACTTGATTAGTTTTTAAGTACCTACATGGGAAAAATATTTGATAATGGGCTCTTCAGTCTATCAGAGAAAGGTATATCATGATCCAAATGGCTGGAAGTTGAAGCTAGACAAATTCAGACTGGAAAGAAGGTGTACATTTTTGACAGTAAACAAAATTAACTATTGGAACAATTGGCCAAGGGTTGTGGTGGATTTTCCATCACTGATAATTTTTAAATCAAGACTGGATGTTTTTCTAAAAGATAGGAATTATTTTGGGAAGTTCTGTGGCCTGTGTTATATGGAAGATCAGACTAGATGATCACAATAGTCCCTTCTGGCCTTGGAATCTATGAATCTATAATTGCAGTGAAAGTCCTGCTCAGTCCCTGGAGCCCTGGACTGGAGCATGCTCAGTCTCTCTGTAGGGATGGTGCAGTATGGACAGCATGAGGAAACTGTGAGGAGATAGAGCATGCTCAGTGCAGACAGAATCTTCAAAGCTGACGAACTCTGACAAATCTCTGATGAGCAAGCACAAACTGGGATTTTTCAGAGGCTTATAATATCTTTTAAAATTTACCTGGGGACAGCAAAAGACATCCTGACACCAGAGTGACTTCCTTGCCAAACGTTAAGTGACTGCTCCAAAGCAGGGAGACACTAGTGCTTTTAAATGTAGTTGTTTGTAAGATTTTTTTTTTAACACAAGCAGAACAACACATGAAGAGCTGAACTGTTTTAACTGAAATTGTCCCATTTTTTTTCCTTCAAAATATTGAGGCAGACCCCAGGCATGGAAAATTTCAGTTTGAAGAAGACATTCGGTATAGAAAACTTCAGCCATAATGTTTTTTTTTTTTTTAAAAAAAGGCAAAGTTTGTTATTGGGTTTTTTGGGGTTTTTTTTATAAGCAACTGAAAATGGTGTTTTATAATGGGAAGTGTCAGGCCACCTTAGCTATAGGTGGTGTTACCAGCTCTGCCTATAATGAAACTGTGCTTTATGTCGGTTCAGTAAGACAAAGCAAGTAACAAAACATTATTACTTTTTTCAGTTTCTTAAAAATATATATTTATCTGTTCTTTTCAGTTAGTTTGAATTACAGTGCTGTGCAAACAACCTCTACTCTCAGTCTGCAGTGGAATTCATGGCATAATAAAAGGGTATGATTAAAATTTGCTTGTCATGTCCCTGGTTTTAAATATAGAGAGTCTGATTCGCTATTGTCTTGCATCTTATGTAGTCACTGGGTGTAAATCTACACAGCAAAAAACCCCAAACAAACGGACTCACAGCCCCAAGGGTTTTTTGTTGTTGTGTGTGTTTGAGTTTTATGCTCATGGGGTTTATGCTACAAGGCTAAAGAGTAGCACAGACTCTAACACTTGGCAACGGGGAATGGCCTCAGAGCCCAGGCTCCAGCCCAAGCGTGAACATCTAAGCTGCTATTTTTAGCACATAGCCCAAGTCCAAATCAGTTGACTCAAGCTCTGAGACTTGCTGCCATATTTTTGTTTCTGTTTTTGTGCGATGTTAGATGTACTCACTTACTCCTGTGCAGAGTGAGTGAAAAGTAAAATACTCCTTTGTCCAGGCGTAAATGATTACACAAGGAGCAAGACAGTGGAGAGTCAGCTCAGTGTATTTATTTTGCTTCAACATCCTTCCAGTTTGCAGTTCTACTCCAAAACCTTGTACTATTCTATGAAAATCAGCCTGATCAATCTCAATACTCCTTCTCAGGCCAAATAAAAAGTATAAGGAAAAGGCCTACTGAAACACTACATTGTCTATATATTTCTAAGGTACTCATGAAACTAGTGTATAATTCACATATTTAATACTACACTTATTATAATCTTATTAAAAGAATAAATAAACTTCAATTTTTATGAAAACCCAAAATAAAGTACAAAATTTTGACCTGATGCAATTATACATTGACTGAGGTCCAAATTAATTATTACAAGACAGATATTTCTCAGACTATGGAGCCCTCTTAGGTGGCTAGGGTACTTGCCTAGGAGGCCCATTTTAAAAATTCAGTTGTACAGGAAGATTATGCATTTAACAGCCTCCTACTGTACAAATGAAAAACACTTTAGAATCTTTTAAAAACTCCCAATTTAAGGCCTCATTAACTTGTGTAATAACTTTAGTGTTGCATTTTCAGTGCTGTACTGTAGTTAAGGGTCAGCAGGCATTTGGCATAAATGTTTAAAAACATTTCTTAAGCTTTATTATGTAAGTACTGCTCGTTGCTCCATTTTAAAATTGAATTGGGTTGTGCACTTAAAGCAAGGATTCAACCAGTTTATTTATGAAGAATATAATTTATCATCCTCAAAATTACAGCATGTAAGCTTTGAGTTCAGAATGAATTTTCTGAGAATTTTCAAGTAAATTGATTAGTTTGAGTTAAAATGAATTAAAAATGAACCCTTTAGGAAATATAGCATCCAGCAGAAGACAGCTATTTCTCCAGAATTATCTTAATAGTGGAACAATGCATACACTTCAGCCTTCTCTTATAGTTAAAACTCAATGGAATAAAAGATGTTTTATTCTAGGATTAATGAAAATTTTCCCCATTATTCTTCATAACTGGAAGTTTCTTCTTTAGCAGGCTGATGAATAATGTCCTAGAGAGTATTCCATGAGAACGATCTTCTTTCAAAATGTCTGCCATCTCCCATTTTTCTGTGTGAGACTGAGGTCATAACTTGCCCACGGTTAGGTGGCCAGTTTGAGAAGGTCATTTATCTTCTATTGTTTTCAGTTGGAAGCTCTCAAGACTGAGGCCACAGGTTGCTTGTACATAAACCAAAAAAAGGAAATCCCAGACATAAAATAATCTGTATCTTTGTGTCATTTATGGTGAAACAATGCGTGAATGTGGGGGAAGGGTGAAATGGCCGGAGAGAGAATGAACTGATTTTCCAAGATGTTAGCGTCTGTCTAATCATAACTGTAAATATCAAAATAATTTAATCATATTCACACGGTTATTGCATGGTATTACTGCGGGGCAGAGTTTAGGCTGTCTGGGTGTCCTAATTGTTAATTCCCATACCTTAACATGTTTAGATTTTAAATTTAACCTTAACTTTGAATTTCCTGGATGTATAGTGCTTGGATTTTGGGATAATTGCAACATTCCTGTGATGTATTTTCCTGTCACTTATTGATTGATATATTCTTAATCTTAACTCCATATTAATATAGTTTCTGTCTGGGAACATATAACTTGCCCATTTTATATCATTTTGTAATAAGATCTGGTATATATGCTTATGCTGGGAAATGATTTAATCATTAGAAGGATTGTTCTAATTCTAATCTAATGGTGCCCCTTTGGCCCAAGTGGTTAGCCAGAGGCAGGACCTTGCAGGGTTGTTTCCATTAGGATGAGATATCAGTAATACAAATTAGGTAAATTCCTTGTTTGTTTGTTTATTTATAGTACAGTACACAAAGTGCTATTTCCCGGAACAGTGCAGGAGCAAAAGAAAGCTGTTTCCTTGCTTAGAGCTCCCCAGTTTATGTTGGGGGAGAGTGGTAAGGGAATCTTATATCTGGGATGGTAATTACTGAGCTAATAAGACTTGACTCAGTAGCTGGGAGGAGATATAACTGGAGGAACAGGGAAGCTCAGAGGGTGAGCTGGGGGAGGAGAAAAGGTTGTGTGTAAATCTACTACGTGAGTACCTGTGTCGCATTCTGTTTGGCATCTGAAGAATAAATGTACACATTACAAAAGGGATACAGTGTGGGTGTGTTTGTGACTGGGAGACCACAAAAACAGACTGGTTGTGCTGCTCACTGGGTAGCTGAAGACACTCCGTGAGACACCAAGAAGCTTGGTGTCTCTGCTTCCACTCAGGGTCACTTTCATAATTCCTTCTGCTTTCTGCTTATAACTTACCTCTCAGTCCCTGTGTTTATCTGCCTGGATCACACATTGGCTTCTGTGATTTTTTTTTTTTAACACTGCATAAAAGGACTTCTTTTAAATCTGAAAGGGACTATTTGGCCCACCCATTGAGTCTAATGAGATCTGAAATTGTCTTTGGACCCAAAACTCATCTCATGGCAGCCATTAGTATTTTTCAGTATAACCTCACTTGCTGCAAATTAGTTCTCATCTGTGGGCAGGGGATAGGGTTATGAAAAATGCAGTAATACACAACCCCATTTTTTTCTTTTCAGTTTACCTTTAATTTTTATTTTCTGTCTCTTTGAAACATAATGTAATAATATAGATTTTTTTTTTGCATTTAAGTTTTTTTTCTTTTAAGAGGAAAAAAAGACAGACACACAAAAAACAGATGTCCGTTTAGAATGTCAGCCCATGTTCATTTCCTGAAGATACTCTAAAAACAAGCTTACTGGCAGGAATAAGAACATTAACAGGACACTTAAATGGCTATTGTAGATTTATGAAAGAACAATTGTTTCATAATCTCAAATATTTATAAACTTTATTATAAGAGTTTACATGCATCCTATTGTGTGTGTGTGTGAGAGAGAGAGAGAGAGAGAGAGCTACCATGCAGCCCATGTGTTGAATCAAAACATCTTGAATTTTGAATTGTGACTCTCGAAGCAGTTTCATAAGCAATCCATAGAATGTCAAAGATACGCACAAAACATTTGTCAAATAATTCTTAACAACACGGAAGTCATGATCTTTCTGCGGACTGTTTACAGAACTATATTGAATGAATAAATCATTAGCTGCTAGATTGCCAGCACATAGTGTTCAAATATCATGAGTCAAGTTCCATAAAATTATGAGACTGGTTTAAGAATCATGAGATTTAAAAATCAATGTTGAGTTTTCTTTAAGAGAATCATTTTGACTTTATCAAAACAAAATCTTTGATAAGGTTAAAATGTGGAAGGTTAATATGTTTAATTATTGGAACAAAAAGTTTTGATTTTCTGTGAAAATTTTGAGGAATTTTCTAGTTTTATATTTATTTTTGAAACATACTGTTGGTTTTCTGCATTTCATTTCCTTCTTTCAAAAGCCCAAAGAAGACACCACCCATCCAAGAAAATTCAGAATAACATCAGTGCATTAAAGTTCATACCTATTAGACCATTACTACTGGGTGTGAGTTTCCTTTTTTTTTTTTTTGGCATGAGTTGATATCCCTAAGATTGGGTTAATAGGCAGCAGCAGTGTTTTTATGTGCATTGTGATGCTGTCTTTTGTCAACTGAGAAGGACAATTTTTTTTTCTATTTTTATGGAGAATGTAACCAGAATTACACTCATGGATTTCACAATATTTTCACACCTATGATTTTGTACTGCTCCCAGTGCTAAGCACAACACAAATACATAACCAAGACATCGTTCCTGCTCCAAAGGTCTATCTCTGTACGTACATTGTCAGGGAAATACTCAAATGACTAGCCAGACACATGATTGTATTCTGAACGGTAATATTAATTAAAGAAAACTTGTGTCACAGATGGCATTAGCTATGGATTGCATTCTTCATCCTTTACTTGTTAACGACTTCTTCAGTTCCAGGTTAAATATATCATAGCTAATGTACTTACATGATTCTGTTAATAAGTAAACTGTATGTGTATGTCAAGTTACTACTATTTGTCAATCTAGCAAAAAGCATTCTACAACATGTAGGTTTATAGTTCAGATTTGGAACAGGGTGATGCCATTCCAATACAACTTTCCTTAAATGTGTCTGTAGCATGTGCACTGGGTTGAGTAATCTGCTTAATGTATTATGATGGAGCAGACAGCTCCACATGATGCACTGGCTATGCTCTACAGCTGGAAGGACGGGATGTCAGGACAAAGGCCATAGAAGTGAATTCTGCATGGTGGGATTGAAATACGTTGTCAGGACAGCTTGAACAGGTTTGTATTGCTGAAATTGGTACTATAGCCACACTTTAGAGAAACTTCATTAGCTATGAATAAGATGCTTTTCATACACAAATTAAAATAAAAGTTTATATGTATAATGCACAGAGATGTATAGTGACTCAAGCTGCTCTCCTCTTCCATCTTCAGACTGCATCCCCCATTTTTCATACCATTTCAGAAAAGTATTTCATGAAGAAAATGTACAGATGAAAAAGTGGGTATGGGTCCCATTATGAACCATGCTGGTTGGGTTCTGATCTGAACTACCTCTGTGATGGATTCCTTGAGCACTACAAAAAACACACACTTTCAGATCTGGAGCCAGTTTTTAAACAGTCTGTCACAGCCCTAGGTGAGGTTTACCATCTAAGTAATCACTAGGCTTCTGTGTTTGGGTCCCAACACACTGGACTTGTGTTCTCTTAAGCTTCCCTTGGCTCTGTCACTTTCTTTAGCCTCTTTAGCATGCTTCCAGGGTACAGACTCTGTCTGTTACCCCATCATGGAAATGGGACCTAATAGTCCAGCTTCCTGAGGTCCCAGGACCAGTAGTTTAAGACTCACCTTTTCCAGAACTCCAGCTTTGTAGGCAGTCTGGTTTCCAGTTTGTACCTCTCTAGAGAAATAATAGTTGTAGCACCTCATCCATAGATCTAGGTAAAAACAAGAAAACACTTGTGCCATTCCCTGCTGCAGTTTCCTCACCACTCCTTGAGAGCTCTTTAGGATTTAGTCAGAGCGCTCTCTGGTGTCCAGGATTCCATGAACGTTATTCAGTACTGTGTAGCCATCACAATACAGCATCCCAACAGTGGAGTAAACAGAGACACACAGTTTGGGAGCACTTATGTCCATGAGAAAAACATGTGCTTTCTGGCAGGAGGAGCTTGGGGAAAAATAATCTATTCAGACCACATCTAGTGCCAAAATGCGATGCACCAGAGTACGGCTTGCAAGCATTGCATGAACACAGGCAGCAAAAACCATCACACGGGGGATGAACGAAACCAGAAAGGTATCTGTGACGGAACCCAATACAATAGTGCCCTCATTCTGAGGTCCCTGGCTTTGGAGAGGCATTCACTCAGACTCTACCCCACACTCTTCCTCCCCTGTCCCATCCATCTAGTCGATTAACTGCTGATTCCACTCCCTTGCAGAAGCCACACGTTTCTCTGCATTCTAGGATTCCCAAGAGCAGGTGTTGAAGGTCCATTGGGTAAAAGAAAATTTCCCCCCATCTTCCCCGGTGGGTGAGAGAGAAACTGAAGAGTAAATGAAAAGAGAAAAGATATCTTGAAGGATTGACATAAGTCGAATCATTTTAGAGGAAAAAAACTACACTTTAAAAAAACCATATAATAGACAAAGGGAAAATGAGTACTAACAAAAGGGAGAGGGACAATATACTGTGGTGGTCCTGCTTTGAGCAGGGGATTGGACTAGATGACCTCCTGAGGTCTCTTCCAACCCTAATATTCTATGATCCTATGTGGAAGGAAAACAGCAGAAAAGGATTTGCAGGAGGCAAAGAACAAAACCAAAGATGCTAGTACTTTCAGTAACAGAAATTTTCAGAGGAATTTAAGGAAATTATGATAAAATACATACAACTAGTATTTGACAGTGGTGTGAGTCACACCCTACAGAGACTCTTTTGCTGTAAATTTGCACTCCAATCCTCTTGTGCCAGACTGTAGTTGGTTCTTAACCTATATATGTGTGAGATTTTCCTATGATATTGGTTGGCATCAGGTTCTTAGCTTTACTTATGCCCCGGTGTTGGTATTGAACTTTCCCCATATTGCTGACTCTCTATTTAGTTCAAGCAGTGGTGGTTGCTTGCCACATACTGGACATTGGGTAACATCTCTTGCAACAGTTCCAAGACAGTAGACGAAGCCTGTTGTCCAAACTCTGTGGCAAGGAGCACTGGAGCAGAAATAATTTTAATTCCTCACCATGCTCGGACCTTCCAGGAGTAATATGGTGATCAAAACAATGGAATGCTTAAAGTGGAAGTTCTTTGGGGGCAGGGAGTGTATCTTCCTCTGTGTCGTAAAGTGCCAGGTGCATTTGCATAGCTGTTTACAAATAATATTGTAATATCTTTTTGTGTAAATAGAGAACTCAGGAAAAAGATACACATTGTGAGAAGAGATTCAGAATCTACTTTTGCCATTGCTGTCCATTCTGAGTATTTTAGGTCAACTTTATTAAAAGTTGTGGGTCTTTTGTTTTTGTTTTTCTGAAAAAAAATAGTGATAACTTTGACTCTTGATTAGTTTATTACATAATTTTTACTCTACAAAGTTGTTCATGGGTGGGGGACATATATACAGAATAATTTTCCATGCTTTGTTCCTTGTTTAGCCTTCAGATGCAGTATTTATCAGTCTGCAGACCAAAACTATGTGCATGCCATATCATTACTAGCTCCGGGGGAATCATTCGAACCAATGTAATTTACTCAATATTGGTCAGTTTGACTCCTGACCCTAGTCCCTTGACAGCGTATCCTTGGCAACCCTTGATGTGCGTTAAGTTAGGATGTGCTTATTGGTCTCATCTGTGACAGCTTGCTAAAGGCTGCTTAACATAGCTTGGTCTTTTCAAAAGAAAATTAGAAATCCAATAATGTACTGTATTCTGCTCAAGCTGGTATTTATACAAGCAGAGAAACAATAAATTGCAAATTTGCAGTAAAACTCTGAGATGTACAAACCTGATTTCCCAGTTCAAAATGTAAAAATATCTAACTATTGTATATAAAATACTAAATGATGATTTGGGACAGTAATCAGAAGAGTAAACAACATGGAAAATATACAGGCATAATTTCTTTAGGAAAAAAGTTCTTCCTATGGGACATACCTGATTCTTCATATTCCAAATTTATTTACCAATCACATAAGCAGAAAATGGGTCAAATTCTTCTCTTATTTACACCAGTTCAACCCCATTCCAGCCAGTTTAACTCAGAGAGGTTTTGGCCTCCTGATCTACAACTCTAGTGCCAGATCCTCAGGCCTACTATAGCTGCTTTGTGCCACAATGGCTGTACAAAGCTGCTGTAATATCAGCTTAACCAGCTGCCTGAAGATTCTGCGTAAGAAGGTAAGATGTAAAGCTGCCTTCCTGAGCCCCTGATTTTGAGTGTGTTCCTGGGGAAAAGAGGTGTGGTCGGAACAATCTTTAGCTACCAGTTTGGCCCACTAAGACCTTGGGTTGCAATAGGTGGCCCTAAAATATGCTACAGGCCAGTGTGGTATCTAGGAACCTCCAGATTTGGAAGGACATTAAAATGGGGTAGAGACATTGGCTATACCAAAAGAAGGACAGGAGACATTTGACATGGGTTTATTCAGGATGCAACTTTATTATTAGATGTCTGGGACTACCCAGCAGATAAAAGTGTACAATGCAGATAACCCATGTTTATTCCATAATTACCCAGGGGGCTTTTACCAGCACCCCCTCTTTTTCCATCCAAGTCCCTCCAGCAAATCCACTGCTGGGACCTTCCCACCCCCATCCGCCTTGTAGTAGGGTTTAGGTGGACTATACTAATGGGGGTTGGCTCCCTGCCACACCAATCATAGGACTGCCCCCCGTTCGCTCCTTTACCGAACACCTCTTTTTAAGTCCTTCTCCAAGCCATTTATCTGGTCACTGTATACCTTTCATAGGGAGTACCAGCACTGGGCATTCGCCACAAGAAGGCACTAGCTATTAGCTTGGCTGCCTCCTCCCCAAACCCAGTAGGGTTCGCAGTCATGTGCTAATGCCCTCTTTTATATCTGTGAAAAACATGACATGACTACTAAGTCTGACAGGTGAGCCACATCCTCTCGAGACAACTCTGGTGCCCCATATAGTATGGCAGGATGTGAAATTACTGCGACTGTGGTCTCAAGGGATTTGGCCACCTCCCTGTTTACATACCTCCTTGCCTTGCCCACCCTGGTTCATGGGAGGGAGAGGCTCATGGCTCCTCACCAGAACCTGTGCTGAAGCATGTCTGACCATACAATGTTAACTCCTGGAAAAAGTTAAAAGATCAGCCTCAAGTACCTCCTTGCTCTGAGCTTAGTTCCGTTCCTTTAAGCATTCCAAAATTGTTTTCCCCAAGGTGTACCGCAGTTATATCTGGTGGCCGCTGATGGGGCCTCACAACGTACAGCAGCAGTATCCATTGATCCCAAACATGCCAACTGAGTACTGAGTGGAAAACTGCTGAATGCATCCGATGACGTGAGCTGTAGCTCACGAAAGCTTATGCTCAAATAAATTTGTTAGTCTCTATGGTGCCACAAGTCCTCCTTTTCTTTTTGCGGATACAGACTAACACGGCTGCTACTCTGAAACCACACGTTCAGTACTCATCCAAATGCCAACGCCTGATTGCCTGAATAGCCTCTGCTCCCATACTTAGCTGTGCTGCTGCTGCCATTCTGAATAAGCGGGAACCAAATTCATGGGTTAGCAGCTCCAGCCCCTTCAGCCCCCATCTCAACATGGTAACAAATTGATGGGTTGTGAGGGGGACTCCCGTCACCGTGCATAAAAATGAGAGGTCTTCCCCGTTTCACCGTATTGCCATGTAGGCCTTCCAAGCCTGAGCAAGGTGGATCCCAGGCTCACCACCCTCCCAGAAGATAACAGATTCACCTCAGGCCAACTTGATCTGTCTTTGACTTTCGCAAGTGTAATTCTCACTGAATGCTCATGTCATTGTACATCACGCAGTTCCAAAGCCCTTCCCCTAGAGTCCTAACGGGCTCAGGTACTTGCTCACTGATCCTGAAAGCATGAAAAAATGAAGGGATGGTTAAGGCACAGAGCTGCCCCTTTCAAACCCCTCATTCCCAGGGGATGAGCAATTTTCATCTCTCTCTCCCCAGCCATAAATCACAGTTCCCTTCATTCGGCCGGCCAGCCAGCCAGCCAAATACCACTCCCACCCTGCTTAAAGGTGCAGGGCGGTCACCTTTGCCCCACCTCTTTCCTGTTCTGATAACAGCACGGCTGGGCCAAAGGATCCAGCCCCCGCTATTCTATAGCACTGCTGTATATCGGCATCCATATCCTAAAGACAGACATTGTTAAGGCAACAAACAGGTGCCAAATTTAAACAAACAGATGGCCTGGGCAACCTGCCACAACAATCTGCTTTTTGTCTTTCTAGTTCAACTTTTATCTAAGTTCTTGCTCCTCTTTGAAGCAGTCTTTACTAAATATCACACCATTATTTTTTTTTAAAGAAACCGATTGCATGTTTAAATAATTCTAGAGAAGCAAGCCATAAACCATTATACTGTTACCATATGTGGTGTTCAGGCCTGTACACAATCCCATGGATTAATTATACAGCAGTTGTAGCCATTTAGAAGGTAACAGGATATTTTGGCAAACACTACTGAGATTACAGATTGGTGAATTGGTTTGGAAAATTTAGAAACTGACACAAATGTTACTCACACCATGAACCATATCCATAACTAAATCCTCCGTGAAGTGTGAAAAAGCTGAATTAAATTACAGCATTATTTTAATATTTTGATTTTTCTATGTCTAATGCTAATTCACATTTGAACAAGAAAGTACGGAAATATTGCCGGAAGACTGATCATGAGCAGCCTCATTTGTCAGACACAAGAAACTTGGTTCTTTTGGATTAGGATCCTGCAAAGCAAGGAGACCTCATGTGAACTGAACCTCAGCATTTTTCAAACTTTGCTCATAACACCTGCTAATTCTGCAACAAGTGAGGCAGGGATCCTATAGACAACAGTCTCCTTTACTCCACAGCCCTGATTCGTTCCCAGAGCACTATGCATCCTGTGCACTGAATGAGGCAGGTGTCTTATGGAAAAAGTGGTATATGATCATATCATTAAAGACTGTTTTAGGCTTTGTGTGTGAGAGAGAGAATTAAAATAACACTACAATTTTTAGTGCTTAGGGTAAGCACACTGGGGTTTTAAAAGGCCTGTCTGGTAACTTCTAAAGCTGTGTGTTGATATTAAGGGGGATGCCACTCCTGAATGTCCTGTAGTGTAGAGCTATTTGAAGGTTTGAACTTCATGGAATGGACACTGCCAGAGCTGTACATCCTGTCTGGACCCTGGGGCTATAATAGACTATGTGTATCTTGTCAATGTGCTCAACCCTTTCAGAGGGATCACCAGATCTTCACCCTGTATGAGTGAGAAGTCATAGAATCCACTGACATTATGTCAGCGAGAGGGAGAGAGAGAGAGAGATACTACCTAGGGATTTATGCTGTCCTAGTCACAATGAGATTGTTCCCAGTATGGACCTCTATTTTCTTCCAGTCTAAGGTTTAAGAATTTTTTCCTAATAATTTGGGTGGCATCCACCTATTGGATCACATTGATCCAGTTGTTATGTAAACTCTTTCCACATCTACAGCATGTAAACTATGTATCGTGTACAAGCTAACTGGTCTGTTAAGAATCTTGTCTCTCTCTCTCACCAACAAAAGTCAGTCCAATAAATGATATTATTTCACCCACCTTGTCTCTCTCTGTTAGAACATATGCTTTTCTTAGGTGCGTAAGTATAGATTCAATTGAATGTTATAATTCTGTTACTTTTCATATTAAGGTATAAGAGTAAGCAGGAGAAAAAGAAATATCAAATATATCCATACCCAATGACCCATCAAAACTCAAATACGACCAAAGGGCCAGAGTCTTGGGGCACTCTGGCTGCCTTTAGCCATTCTGGTGACACAAAGTAGCTGTTAACCTGGCTTTCCTCTCAAGTTAAAGCAGGTTTGTGTCTTACTTGTGTTGCCAGAATAGCAAAAAACTGCTGAACTGTAATGATGAATCTGGCCCCAAATATGTAACTTATCATAAGCCTCAGTCTTTCAGATAATACCAGGTGTACTGCTAACTGTTACTAATAGGACTAATCCCATTTGAAATCAGTGGGACTACTCAATTAGTAAACAGTGATTTTCTGTTTGAAACATGTGATTTTCAAAAATCACTAGTAGTAGGTGCCTCTGCGTCAGAGAGACCCTCAAAGGTTTGTGCTCAGTACTTCTTGCAAATTATGCCCCTTTAACGTGTTTCAAATTGAGCACCGAAAATCCCTATTCCCTTCTGAAAATACTGTGCTCAGTAGTATATACCTGTAGGATTGATCCCTTTAATGAATTTATTAAGATACCATGTAGCAATATAATTCTTTTAAAAAATCAGATCATAGCAGTAGATTTGTCTAAGCACTCATTCTTGTGCTGTAGTACAATTTTTGCTTAGTAAGATTACTCTGATTAGTACACCACATCCCAACTGTGATAACAAGTAGTGCGCAAGCAAATGTACTCAATATTAATATATCTGTTTGTACATGATCTAAGCAGTCAAAATAGCTAAATTTTACATTAGCAAAGAAGCCCACAATTATAAAATAACTTGGACACTTAATTTGCTAAAAATAAAATGCTTCCAGAGCATGAGACCTTGAATGCTTTTTAAATAGTGTGACGTTTTGGGAGGAGGGTGGTGAGGGGGAGGAGGGAAGAAAGGTAATAGGGGAGAACAGAAGTATAGAACTGGAATATATAATTGAATAATTAAATAATTATATTGAATAATTCCTAGCTCTTATATAGTGCTTTTCATCCATAGATCTTAAGATGCTTGTTGGTCAGTGTCATTATCCCCATGCTCCTCATCCAGATGAGGGAACTAAGGCACAGAGTTCAGTGACTTGGCCAAGGTCATATAGCAGGCCAGAGGCAGAGCTGTGAATTAAACCCCAGATTGCTGACTCCCAGTCTAGTGCTCAATCCACTAGGCACTACTGTCCTTAATTTATATTTTTATATATTAAATTAAATATATATAATGACAAACTAAAATCCACTATCAATTTACACATTTGGAATTTCATCTTTCTCTATAATTTGTAATCTTATGCTAGGAAACCTTTATTTTTTCAAATTGGCCATTTTTTGGAACAAATATTGACTTATTTTCCCCATTTTATTCTAATAGAGCAAAAGTCAGAGGGGCTCCATAGAAATTAACTTGTTTATGTACAGATACATGACTAATGATGTTAGCAAGATCATGTTTATTCACTTCCTGCAATTGCAATAAAAATTTCATGATCTAAAAGGGCCGACGTTAATTAAATCATTAGTAAAATGAGTTAGTGTTCTACTCTTACTGTAATCAAAGACAAACAACAATGGAAGAAAAAGGAAGTTGAATAAGAATCAGAAGCTAGAAATTGTGTCCCTTTCCTTCCCTTAGCAATTTTCTACAAGGAAAAAAATCTATGCAGGCCTTGCAGAGTTAAGGACAAGAAAGAGAAATTTAAGTATATTAGCAACATAAAGAATCCTAACAATGGTATTGGTCCATTACTAGAGGGTAATGGTAGAATTATCAATAATAAAGAAGAAATGGCAGAAGTGTTCAATAATTATTTGTTCTGTATTTAGGAAAAACAGATGATGTAGTCACATTGTATGATTACAGTCTTTCCATTCCACTAGTGTCTCAGGAGATGTTAACAGCAGCTACTAAAGTTAGACATTTTTAAATTGGCAGGTCTTGAGAATTTTGAAAGAGCTGGCTGCAGAGCTCTCTGAACTACTAACATTGATTTTTTTTTCCAATAAGTCTTGGAGCACCAGGGAAGTTCCAGAAGACTGAAAGAAAGCTAATGTTGTCCCAATATTTAAAAAGGGTAAACAGCATGACCCAGGTAATTATATGTCTGACATTGATCCTGGACAAGATAATGGAGCAGCTGAAGGGATTTGATTAATAAAGACCATAGGAACGGCCATACTGGGTCAGACCAAAGGTCCATCTAGCCCAGTATCCTGTCTTCCGACAGTGTCCAATGCCGGTGCCCCAGAGGGAATGAACAGAACAGGTTATCATCAAGTGATCCATTCCCTGTCACCCATTCCCAGGTTCTGACAAACAGAGGCTAGGGACACCATCCCTACCCATCCTGGCTAACAGCCATTGATGGACCTATCCTCCATGAATTTATCTAGTTCTTTTTTGAACCCTGTCATAGTCTTGGCCTTCACAGCATCCTCTGGCAAGGAGGTCCACAGGTTGACACTTGTGTGAAAAAATACTTCCTTTTCTTTGTTTTAAGTCTGCTGCCTATTAATTTCATTTGGTGACCCCTAGTTCTTGTGTTATGTAAAGGAGTAAATAACACTTCTTTATTTACTTTCTCCACACCGAAGTCATGATTTTATAGACCTTTATCATATCCCCCCTTAGTAGTCTCTTTTCAAAGATGAAAAGTCCCAGTCTTATTAATCTCTTATACGGAAGCCATTCCAAACCCCTAATAATTTTTGTTGCCCTTTTCTGAACCTTTTCCAATTCTAATATATCTTTTTTGAGATGGGGTGACCACATCTGCACGCAGTATTCAAGATGTGGACGTATCATGGATTTATATAGAGGCAATATGATATTTTCTGTCACATTACCTATCCCTTTCTTAATGATTCCCAACATTCTGTTAGCTTTTTTGTCTGCCACTGCACATTATTTTCTGAGAACTATCCACAATGCCTCCAAGATCTCTTTTTTGAGTGCTAACAGCTAATTTAAACCCCATCATTTTATATGTACAGTTGGGATTATGTTTTCCAATGTGCATTACTTTGCATGTATGAACACTGAATTTCATCGGCCAATTTGTTGCCCAGTCACCCAGTTTTGTGAGATCCTCTTGTAACTCTTTGCAGTCTGCCTGGGACTTTACTACCTTGAATAGTTTTGCATCATCTGCAAATTTTGCCACCTCACTGTTTACCCCTTTTTCCAGATCATTTATGAATATGTTGAATAGGACTGGTCCCAGTAAAGACCCTGGAGGATACCGCTATTTACCTCTCTCCACCATGAAAACTGACCATTTATTCCTAACCTTTGTTTCCTATCTTTTAACCAGTTACCAGTCCATGAGAAGACCATTCTCTTATTCAATGACAGCTTACTTTGCTTAAGAGCCTTTGGTGAGGGACCTTGTCAAAGGCTTTCTGAAAATCTAAGTACACTGTATCACCTGGATTCCTCCTTGACCACATGCTTGTTAACCCCCTCAAAGAGTTCTAGTAGATTGGTGAGGCATGATTTCCCTTTACAAAAACCATGTTGACTTTTCCCACAACAAATTATGTTTATCTATGTGTCTGACAATTTTGCTTTTTCCTGTAGTTTCAACTGGTTTGCCTGATACTGAAATCAGGTTTACCAGCCTGTAATTGCCGGGATCACCTCTGAAGCCCTTTTTAAAAATTGGCATCACATTTGCTATCCTCCAGTCATTTGGTACAGAAGCTGATTTAAATGCTAGGTTACAAACTACAGTTAGTAGTTCTGCAATTTCACATTTGAGTTCCTTCAGAACTCTTGGGTGAATACCATCCGTTTCTGATGACTTATTACTGTTTAGTTTATCAATTTGTTCCAAAACCTCCTCTAGTTACACCTACAAATTAAAGGAAAATAATATAACTAATGTCAATCAACATATTTTTATAGAAAATAGATTCTGTCAAACTAACTTGATATCTCTTTTTTTAATGAGATTCGAAGTTGGACTGATAAAGGTGATAGCATTGATGTAATATACTTAGATTTCTGAAAGGTATTTGACTTGGTACTGCATGACGTTTTGATTAAAAACAAGCATGTTATAAAATTAACATGGAACACATTAAATGGATTAAAAGCTGGTAATATGATAGGTCTCAATGTAATTGTAAACAGGGAATCATCATTAAACTGGAGTATTTTTGGTGGGGTTTTTCAGGGATCAGTTTTTGGCCCTATGCTATTTAACAATTTATTTTAAAGAACTTTTTATTAGTGCAAAGTTACAATAAAATGTTAATGTACTATGTTAGTTATTCAAGATTAGGTTAATATTCAGAGAATCTCGCTAAAGATTCTCGCTTGCCACCCTCTTCTGAGTATGTTAACAAGGATGACCACATTTCTGAATATTTATCCACTTTTTGGTGCTTCTCTTGTGTACATACTGAGTGTGAACGTTTTTTCCGGTACAAGGACAGTCAATAGTTTACTTTACCACAATTCCGTAGAAGTCCCATTTTTCCAATAACGTGCAATACAAAGTCTTGCTGCTAACAATAAAAAAAAAATTGTCATTCTCTAAAATGTAGATCCTTTACTGGAGCAGGACTGGGGATCTCTAGGAAGGCTGCATTTTGTCATAAGATGAATCTCCTTAATAGTTTCCTCCCCAAACAATCTAATTCCTGGACATAACCATCATATGTGCAAATATGTTCCCTTTTCCCACAGCACTTCCAACAGAGTGCCTTCCTAACAGCAAAAATATGATGGCTCTTAAATGGAAGATTTATAAAAAATTACTTAGCAGTAATTTATTACAAAGAAATTGAGCTACCCAAATTGAAGACGTTTATCCTCTTTCCCATGTAGAGACCTACTCATCCAGGATCAATTTATTTGTCTAAATCCCTCTCCTATCTTTTCATTGGGATTGTTTTCTATCAACATCTTTTCAGTCAAAATTATATATGTCTTCGAAATTAAATCTTTTGTTCTATATTGCTCCTGGGTCAATTCCTCAAATGTGGTTAAAGGTCTTGAGAGAGCTGTCTTGTACCCAGATTTCACAAAAAAATGTTTGGCTTGTAAATATTGACTCTACAGGATCTTTATATTATTTACATTATTACATACCTCTTGGTATGATTTCAAATCAGGACCCATGAACAGCTGTCTGAATTGAATAATATTTCATTAGGTTCAACCGCAAAAAGTAAAGATAATTTTCACTCATATAAAACAGAACTATATGATGTATACACTATAAAGGGAAAACATTAAAGAGTCTATTCTCTGTACCTACAGTCTTTTATATAAGTGCATTTTGATGTTAGTGTCTCGCCCTGATTTACATAATATAATTAAAACATTTATCTTCGGAAGCTGGGGAATATTTCTTTCACTTAAGTAACAGTCAATGAAAACATGTCCAGGAGTGAACTTTTGTATTATTTTATATTAGTGATCAAGGCCCTGATCCAGCAAAGGCTTTCTATGTGCTTTCAGGGCAGAGACTGTGTATTACTCTGTTAGTATGGTGCCTAGCACGCTGGGGGCCTGATCCTGGTTGGTCCTTAAGCAGTGCCATAATAAATCATTATAAGCATGCTGCATTTTGTATATCGTATATGAGAGCATATGTTCTATTTTTTCCCTTCTGTGCACGTATTTATTAGTAACACTTAATTATATGGTACAATGTAAGGATGTTTAGTTCATTGAGTACTAGCAATAAGAAATGCCTGCATGCGGATATTTTTGTTCATGGTGTTTGTGAGTGTATCTAATGAATTTACAATAAAATAAAGAGTGCTTTTAGCAAGTCCAACTTGTCTAAGAAGATTGAACTAGTGAGATTACCCTTTCATCAACACACACACATTCTCTCTGACTCACACCCAGACCCACATACAAAACAAACTTGTAATGACCAGGCACTTTATCAAGGCCTCTCTCCATCGTTCATTAAATGACAGAAAATTGCTCTTTGGTGAGTTAGTCAATGCAGCGTTCCCTCCCAGAAGCCTATTTGTTTCACATGCTAGCGCAAAATATTGCAGGAATTTGCAGATTTTAAATGACAAATGTGTCTGTTTACTCTATTTTGAAGCATTCTTTTCCTAGTCTGGCTATGTTGTACAGTATCTCTTGTATCAACACTGGAGTTCTTATGTATTGTAGATCATAATATTTCATTAATACAACATTGGGGTGTGATCTTTTCCTATTTGATAGATGTCTCTAACAGATTCGTTACCCCAGAAAACCCTTATTTTTCTAGATGATATGACAGACACGGCCGCTCTGAAAGCACAAACAAAATGGCAAATGTGTTTTCACTGCATCTCTTCTCTTCTTCATTAAATCTTATTGAATTTGTCATTTTTTTAATTGCTCTTTGATGTAATGGAGGTGAAAGGATTTTTTTTAGGAGTTAAAAACTTAACAGTTTGACACCCTGAAAGGAAAACAGTTCTTCTAGCATCTTTCAGGAAGGGAGAAATTTACTAATAACAGCACCTGTGTTGCTTTGTTAGAGTAACACTTTGATGTGGAGGATTATAATCAATGTAAATTATTGAGTTTTACTGCTGTGTTATGTTGAAGGTATAATGTGTTACTTCGTGGCTTGTTTGTGCCGTCATTATTTATTCATGCCAAAAGATTGACCACTTAACATATTTTTCTGAAATGCTATTATCTAATTCATTCATATTTGTATAGCTTTAAGACTACCTGAGTGCATATTGTGTCTAGGATTCTAGATACCAATAAAGACATACCAGGTCTCATTGATATAATTACATATGCTATGAATTTCAATCCGAACAAATGGAGAAGAGATTTTCAGGACAGAGCCTGCAGCATGGCGTGTCCTTTAATTGCCATTTACATAGCAGAGGAATCATTAATTTCTAATTCACCTATTATTCACCCTCTTTAGTATGCTATGTCAATGTCGGTTTTGGGGCAGTGGAATAAATGTGGTTTCTGCATTGCTTTAGCAACCTACCTTTGTGTTTTTCTTTTAATGCTTTTTTGACCTTAGCAGAATACTACTTGGACATAGACAGCTTAGGGCTCTTGTTTAGATATGATTTATGGTGCTACATTAACCCTTCATTGACCTAGAAATGCCCTAATATTAAAACAGTTTGACACATAGAAAATCAAAAGCCCTTTTATTGGAAGTGCTATTGTCCGCATCATAAGTTTCCCCAATGTGATGCCACAGTTACACCATCAATTTCCTACTACTATTGAACACTGTATTGAAAAACTAATGGACAGAATCCTTTGTCATTTCTGTCCCAGTGACCAGCAAATAGCTCAGTGAAAGTCTTTCCCTTCGCATCACTTCAGGCATTTCTAAATGACACATCTAAGATACTAGCTTAGCATTTTATGAAAGACATATGGGCTAGATCCTGCTAGGAACTACCCAATCCCTTGTGTTTAGCACTTCGTTCATCTCCCATTGATTCCAATAGAAGCTGAGGGTGCATAGTACTTCACAGGACTACAGCCTTATCGGGAGGAACCAGTGAGTCCATTTTGTTTACTTATGTATCAAGTCTTCACTCTACCTGATATAGCTATTTTCGAAAGGAGGAATAAACCCTTGTGAACATATCAATACAATTTAATAGAGAGCAAACCAACCAGAGTTATACACAAATGCAACAGGGATTCTTGAAGTTACTCTAAAGCATATTAATTTTGAAAATGAATATCTTAACTATAGCATGGATACTACTCTATTCAATTCCATAGAATGGTTCAAAAAGAATATCATTCTGTTAAAATCTATAGCTTTTTAGCATAATGTTGAAAATCCCAAATATGTTTTCTATAAAGCAAGTTGTTTCTGTAGCACTTTTCCATAATGGAAAGAAATGAGAAATGAATTTTCTGTATATCTACATATTGTTACTTAGTAGCACATTTGGTACATGGGGAAGATGACTTTTATAGTAGCTATTATTCTTGTGCAACATATTAATTATAAAATGTAAACAACTTGTCTGTTTTCACAACTGCACCACAAAATAAGAGGTCACAGCCAAAAAAAAAAAAAAAAGAAGTGTGTGTGTTGGGGAGGGGGCATCATTGTAGTTGCGCATACAAATATTTTTCGCTTTGTATGTTAGCAAAAAATATGCTTCAGCCTATTTCTGGGGTGGTATAGTCTTGTGCTTTGAAATAGATTTGTTGAGTTTTGTCATCTGGTGGCTGAGCTTGCCCCATTTACTCTGGAGTAGAGATGGTTGAGAAATTCTTTCTCCCCCTTCTCCCCCTCCCCCCCCCCCCGCATCAAAAAATGGAGATTCATCAAATCTGAAACCATTGGTGAAACAAAGTCAGGTTCAGTGCATTTCCTGACTGGGGGAAAAAAATGAGAATTTTTCTGAATTTGTCAAAACGTTTAGTTTCAAAATTTTTAAATGAAAAGGATCTGTATTTCCACTTGTTTTCTTTTTGAAATTTAACCTAATTGGACTCTCAAAAATATCAAAATTAAAACAAGACATTTCAAAATTATCAAAACAATATGTTTTGATTGACCCAAAATGGGGAAGGAAGGGGAGAGGGGTTTTTAGCTCGCAAATATTTCAGTTTTTCATCCTGATCCAAGACAGCCAAAAGTGTCCAACACTCAAAAGCATTCATGGGATGAGAAAACCATTTCCCACTCAACTCTACTCAGGAGGCCTGAAGACATTTGACTTGTTTTCTTTGCCTTTTATGGAGGAAGGAAAAACTGTCTTTTGGTAACTTGCAACCTTGAAGTCTGTGCAGTCTACACACGTCACATTAGAATATGTGGCTACTGCAAGACAGTAGAAAAAGATCGCAGTTGGAAACCAGACCAGGAGATTTATCTAAATGTGCCCAAGTTGCTGATGCATTTGTCACTGTGTTTATACATGCAGGCATCTATTTATATTGGTAATCCTCCTCTCTTGGAGGATCATGTGTATGGGCACTCAGATACATCTCTTGTGGGCTTTTCAGTTGCTTCATATTGCTATATTCCCTGTGTGTGGCCCACTGTTATGGCTATCCTCATCCAGAATGCAGTATCCCTCAGCCTTTCAAACTGTGCCCAACCTCCACTCCTTGTCCTCCATTGATTACCAAGAAAATGTGGCTTGATTCCACTGATTTGAATGATTTAATTCCACTGATTTGAATGGAGTCCGAGAATGAATCAGGGTGTGTGTGTGTGTGTGTGTGTCTGTCTGTGAAAGAAAGAGAGAGAGACTGTGTGTGTGTGCACTCTAAATATATTTACAGACCATTATTTCTCCCCCTCTGTCATCTCCTAGCAAAAGAAAATTTTTGAAGAAGACCATTATTTCATGGACATGTCTGACTGAAAGTTTACATGAAAGTGACCATTGCACTTCCACATGATAGCTGGGGCTGGGTGGAGGGAATCCATTGCAAAATCACCCATTGCAGAGCAGACTTTTTTGCAGTGAATAATTTTATGAAAAAAAAATCTTTGCTTTAACATGTGAACTAATAAAAATCACTATACTGGATCATTCTCACTTTTTTGTTTTGTTTCAAAGTCATAGGAAGTTTACATACATTTCTAGCTTTTTACAGCAGATGCAAAATTTAGTGCAGTAAAATCAGACCCAGAGTGAGATTTCATAAGCTCTATAGAGCTAGCTGACAAGCTGTATTGAATACCCACATTCAATAAAATGTACATTATACATGATAATAAGAAATCCTACCTAGCAAAGATGTTATAAAACTTTCTTTCTGGTACTTGGATGCTGATGACATGAAATGTTTAACTCTTACACTGGGCAGACATGTTACATAAATCTGTACTGTATATCCAAGTCTCTGTAATCTGTATAGCTCTAATAATAATATTTTCTGTTTATATTATTCTGACCATGAGGATGTGTATATGTGCGTGTAGGAGCAGGTCTAGTCCTCAGGCATACAATTTAAAATTGGTCCATGTCCGATCATAGTAATTCAAGTGTAATTCTTATTGTGTAGATGACAGCAGGCTAATTAGTGATACTAGAGACTGTCACCCATGACCTTTAGCATCACAAGGCAGTGTACTTCCCCTTGTTTATTAGCTTAACACAAAGGATCATTATGATGATCCACCTCTTTTTTTCTTGCTTTTCTTTGATTTTTGCTAATACAATCTTTTTTAATAAATATTTACTGATACCTAACTGAATATTAACATTGTTTTATTCTTCCTTTGATTTCTAATTAAGAATACTGTTAGCAAGGCCATAATGTTTTTAAACTGCTCCTGTATGGTACAGTATACAAGCCTATATACCTGTGGATGTAAATGTGATTTCCTATCAATATATTAACTATTTTCTATTCAATACAGTAAGTGAAGGTCTCAATTTACAGATAAGGATTTTTATTTCTTTAGAAAGTTAAGGTTTATCAGTTTAATTACGACTCCATTTATTTTGTGAGTAGAATATTTTTGTTGTACTGTACTAAGCTGCCTTGGCTGTTTTATAAGGGCTGAGTATTTCACTAAGCTCTTGCAATATTGAAAGAATCTATATTCTGAGAATTTGAAAACATGTCAGACCACCTAAATTACATATTGATCAGGTTTAATTGCATGCCACCCATCAGTATTAGGGTTGAAAATTCATAAAAGAGAAATAATGTACTCTTTGTGGATGATTACTTCTGGGGCATTTAAATGAATTCCATCACTTAACCCTGAGCTGAGACAGATTATTGAGCCTTGCAATCTAGCCAGTCAAAGTCCAATGCAGCTGTTTTCTAACTATCAGAGAACAGCAAAGAACAAATAATATAAATTTATATAGATTTTCTTTTAAGGAAAATAGCAAAGAAAAAATAAAAGTAAAGGTACATTCTTTTCATTGTTTCATGAATGTCCTTCCTCATTGTTTTTACTAGATAAGCATTCATTTTTTAATTCTTTCTCAGGTTCCAATAATCCTCCTTTTGCATATGTAAATTCATAGCATAATGATTATACTGAAATACAGGGAATAATTGTAGGTAAATTTTCATCCATATAGTTTGATTTTAAAGGTTAATTTGTTTACAGATGTGCAACTATTCATCTTTTTTTCCCCCCCCCCGTTTTTCTTTTTTTTCAAAAACTAGTTGGTTTTGGGTTTCTTATTCATTTCCGAAGAGGTTTGTAAGAGGTTTGTTAGAAGAACATATTTTTGAAGGCTGTTTTCTTATGAAGGTCACATTGGCTGAGAAAGTGAGTTTATCATTAGTTTATAGGATGTTCTTTACATTTAGAAAATGTTTTAAGAAATTGTGCTTAGTATGTTTTTCTTTACAGATTATCAATACAGAGTTAAAGGGACCAGTTAAAATCATTGGGTTTACTTGGATAATAGTTTAAAAGCTACACTTTATTTAGACACTTTGAGGTAATAAATATCTGTGAGCATAATTAACTGTCTTTTATCTAGGTCTGTTCCTTAATGATGCCATTTCAGGACCTTTGCTATTGTTTTCTCTGAACATTAATCTTCAGTTTGGCCTTGAAAATGATTTTAGGTGCTAAAATACGGTAACAATATCTTAATAGCTGTTGATTTTTATAAATACCAATTAAATGTGTGAGACATTCTGACCCAACTTTCATATTTTATCCACAAACTGTTTTATTCCATGTGGAACAAGTTACAGTTTACCAAATGAACTCAAATGATTATCTAACTGACTTCCTTATTTGTTAAGCTGAAATGGCACGTCCTGAAAATAGCTTATCAAATTACAGAGGACACAGTTATAGCTTGTAATCTTTGCCTACGGCTATGGGTACTTGCTTTAACATACCCACAGGAAAAATCAGCCTGCAGCTAAAGTCCCAAAACAAATACACATGCAGATCATACCTCTGAGACAAGTTACTGTTGATGGAGAGAAGAATTGGTGTAAATGAGCCATGTTTAGCGCCAGTTATTCCTGATCACTGGAACAGACTGTCCCCTTTGCTGCTATCTCTGGTCATACATGGAAATTGTAGCAGTCTTCTGATGCCATTGGTGGGAGATGGACACTTCAGGTCCAGCTGAAGACTAAGGCAATCTTTTAAAACTATCTGGAAGTGCAGAAGGTTGTCTGATACCTGTAGTTCTGGTCACTAGTTTTGAGGGGAGCAGAGGCTGATCTTCAGCTAAAGTGTTGACATCCAGAGAAAACTCTCTCGCTTTGGCTTTTCAGCCCTTTTAAAACTCTTCCCTGGCTGGCTGACATTACTGTTAGGGATGAACCTGCTCTGATATTTGAACATAAGGGGACTACCCTCAGCATATCTGGCAAACTGTCATTGCAGGTGATCAGAGCCTGGCCTTTGGAAGGGGTTAGCTGCAGAATTCCTTTGTTGCTGTCCCCAGAAAAGGGGTCTCTATGACTGTAGAGCCTAGAAGGACCATAGAGTTTCACTGAGCTTGGTGTCCTTTATTTCTTCAAGCTACTTGGTAAATAGTTAAACTTAGTTGGTTTAAACTTGCTTTTTTACAATTTTTTATTATTCAAAGACAAGAATTTGGACACTTATAGAGGGCAAAATCCTGGTTTGATTAGAAGTTGATTGGAATTTTTCCATTGGTTTCAATGGGACTAGGATTTTTCCCTCTATGTGATACTTAATAGAGAAGGAAAATAAAAAATAAAATAAATAAGAAAAAAAATATTTTATGGACTTCTAAACAGAGTTTGGCTTTGACCAGGTTCATTCCCTTTTTATATGCCTCTGACAAACATATGTGCAAGTGAAGATTTGTGTGTGAACGTTTGCAGAAAGTGAATATCACACCTGTAGCTGAAATATATTTAAGTTGGTCCCATAAAGATGTATTACCTCACCCACCTTTTCTCTTTAATATCCTGGGACTAACATGGCTACAACAACATTGGAAACATATATTTAATTACTAATTTTTATTGTGACTAAACAAAAATCATTTGGCATAGAAGTAATTTACGCAGGTTAGATCACACAGTCAGGAGATTATACCATTTACATTAGGTGACAAAACACACAGTTTGACCAGAGAAACATGAATTTTGAATGTTGGAAGGAATACTTGAAACAAATAACTTGCAAGTAATGCACAGGTGTAAAGTTGTTTGCACAAAATATGTATCAAATAGTTCTGAATAACTGACAAACTCAAAATTGCAGCCTGTTTGTGGAAAATTCATGTTAAACCGTTGCAAATTGTTTGCTCAGCTCTAGTAGCCTGCCGCTGTCTGATGCTTACTGTGGAATTCAATGGTTAATATTTATGATGTTACTTAAAAGTGCTTATTGCAAAACTATCTAATTTAAGTATTTATTCCGTGCAACATTTGTAGTTCTTTAAGGTAATGTTTGTTTACTGTGTATTGAGTCTATATTTGGATAGAAGATCATTATCACTATTGTGTGTTCTGTAAATGTTTCCTTCATGGTGGCTTTCATTTCTTTAACAGTGATCCTGAAGTTCCTATTCACTTTGTGGTTACAGTACCAATCCACTTTTCTTCTGCCTGTGGACAAATCAATAGCAAATCACTTATTACTCACTGAATACATAGGAAACAAATCTGTAGAAGTCTAGATCAAAGAATGTGCTTATGGCCTTCCAAATTGAAGCTTACTGCCTATAAATCATCACTACCTGCAGTCTGTGACGAATTCCGTAATGACTGATGTGTAGAGTTCAATGTAAAGATTTCACTGAACTTTCTCTTTTCCCGCTCCCTTTGTCTTTTGCCAGTGCTGTCTTTCTCTCTTTCCACCCGTCAGTCTGGCTGATACTGAATCAGACAAGTGTGGTGTTTTGACATTATTTTGTTTACCCCAATAACCTTACCCCAGTTTCTGAGGCCTGTATCACAGTATCCTTTGGAGCAGTCAGGTCTAGCTCTTAGGAGTCTGTCAGTATCAATCAATTACAACTTGGCAGGGGCCATCACAGAATGATACAGAATCCCTACTGTCCACCCCCTTCTAAGTGCCTGAAGCCCATAGACCAAAAAGAAGAAAGTAAAAGGGAAAAAAACTCTCAGGATCTTCCACTCAGTTAAAAGAAAAAGACAAGCAGGAAAATTCAGAAAGACACTTGTGCTCCAGTTGTAATTTATTTTGTAGTGCACATAACAATGGGTATTCTGGGTGAAATTCTGACCACATTGAAGTCCATGCAAAAACGTAGAAGATAAGGTGTTAAGTAACAGTCAGCATAGATTTGTCAAGAACAAATCATGTCAAATCAACCTCATAGCTGTCTTTGACAGGATAACAAGCTTTGTTTATAGGGAGGAAGCAGTAGATGTGGTATATCTTGAATTTAGTAAGGCTTTTGATATTGTCTCTCATGAGCTTCTCATAAACAAACTAGGGAAATAAAGATGGAGGTGCTATGAGATGGGTGAATAACTGGTGGGTGGCATACCCCAGAGAGTAGGTTCACAGTCAATCTGGAAGGGCATATTGAGTGGGGTCCCACAGGGATCGGTTCTGAGTCCCATTCTGTTCAGTATCTTTAGCAATTATTTAGATAATGGCATAGAGTGTACACTTATTAATTTTGCAGATGATACCAAGCTGAGAAGGACTGCAAGTGCTTCAGAGGATAGCATTAAAATTCAAAATGATCTGGACAAACTGGAGAAATAGGAAATAGGAAATAGGATGAAAATCAATAAGGACAAATGCAAAGTACTCCACATAGGAAGAAACAATCAGTTGCACATACAATATGGGAAATGACAGCATAGGAAGGAGTCATGCAGAAAGGGATCTGGGGGTCATAGTGGATCACAAACTATATATGAGTCAACAGCGTAACACTGTTGCAAAAAAAACAAACCTCATTCTGGGACTTATTAACAGGAGTGTTGTATGCAAGACATGAGAAGTAATTTTTCCGCTATACTCCATGCTAACTAGGCCTCAACTGGAGTATTGTTTCCAGTTCTGGTTGCCACATTTCAGGAAAGTTGTGGACAAATTGGAGAAAGTCCCCAAAAAAGCAACAAAAATGATTAAAGGTCTGAAAACATGACCTATGAGGGAAGGTTGAAAAAAATAGGTTTGTTTAGTCTGGAAAAGAGAAGACTGAAAGGGAATATGATAAGTTTTCAAGTGCATAAAAAAATGTTACAAGGAGGAGGGAGAAATATTGCTTTCTTTAACCTGTGACGATAGGACAAGAAACAATGGGCTTAAATTGCAGCAAGGGCGGCTTAGGTTGTACACTGGTGGTTAAGAACTGGAATACATTGCTTAGGGAGGTTATGGAATCTCCATCATTGGAGATTTTTAAGAGCAGGTTACACAAACACCTGTCAGGGAGGGTCTAGATAATACTTAGTCCTGCCGTGAGTGAAGGGGACTGGACTAGATGACCTCTTTAGGTTCCTTCCAGTCTTATGATTCTATGGAGGCAGGATCTCACTCTCTCTGTTTAGACCTCTAGGTAAAAGTCAATAACTCTCCTCTCGTAAAATAGTTACTATGTCACATGACACCCAAGGATTTTGCTTCACCATACTTGTATCCCAGAAGGGATTCACTGTGGTCCATCACCCTTCAAGCAGACTTTTCCCTATTAGGGGCTTTCACAGCCGGGGCTTTTCTTGCTTTACATCAAATTGAAATTATCTTGTTGGCATTTTGGTGCTAACATTAGTATGTCACTTCTGTAGCAAGTGTTGCCAACTGGAAATACACTGATGTTGTGTGATGTGTTTTGAGGACTGATAAACAGTTTGGTTCATAATCCTTGATTTGCTTTTTCATTATCTTGGGCATCTGCAAGTGCACATGCCTATATTTTAAAATCAGGTAGGAAACCTTTTTTGCTTTGTGCATTGTTAATTTTATCGTATTTGTAACACACTCTGATTTAATTATATATTGAACTAGACTGTCTTCAAAGGAAGCTTTTTTTTCTAATTGTATTGAAGCACTGAAGAAACTTTCTGAGCCCAAGAAAATGAAACTTTTAGTACCTAACTTCTGAGTGTAATTATTTTGCTTACGGAGTGATTACTGACTTTTTGGTACATGTTAGGAGTTTCACTGGTAAAGCACCTGTATTACATATTCAATTTAAATGCAGCAGCATATTTAGCAAATTGGTTTTGGTCTATATTTTTTAAATAAATGAAGTTCTTTCATATGTTGGAATCTCCAGCAGTTAAAAATACATTACTTAATTACCATTAAGCAGTTTCAAAGTTGCTAATATATTTTGGCTTATCTCATTAATAGAAAAATAATATGCAGATGAGGTATATCTTAGCCCTACATACTCCACTTTAAAATGTCTTTGGATCATATGTTCACATTGATCAATGCACAGGATTCACATTAAAGTCAGTGGGAGATTTGTGCAAAAAATAAATGGAGACTATGATCCTTCAGCTCTGAGCTCTTTGGTCTCTGATCATCTGCAATTCAGAGCTCCTATATAATACAACCAATGAGACCACTCTTTCGCTACTATCAGCGTACTTTGAAAAGGTATCCAAGTGATGTTCCCACTTGCTACATTTATAGTTTGTTTTGGTTTTGAAACAAGACAAGAAATGATTTATTCAATAGCCAAGGCACTTGGATAGCTATTACAATATCATATCATAGAAATTGTTTCATTTGAATAGATGCTATAATAAACTACTGATATGATGCCTGGACCGAACTTGTTTAACATTAGTTCCAGCACTCTTTCCCCTAAACCTATTTTTTTATTTTAAAGAATAGATAGCAATGTGCTCTGGAGACTCAAAAGTCTTAGGTAATGTTCAAAAGTTGTGATGTTTAAATGAAACTTGTTAAACTACTTTAGCTGGAAATCAGAGTGGAAATTTCTCAAGATCAGGCTTTCCCTTGAGATTTAATAATAAACAGAAAAAGAATGGGAATAGTCTGTGTTAATATACTGAGGTACACCTTGGCACTTAAAGGAAAGGCTTAAAAAGAAAATGATCTTTTTAAACCACTCCCACACAAAAATATGCATGAAGGAAGAAATATGTGTTTGGCTAGCAGCAAGCAGATGACATCTCCTTAAAGACTAATAGGGTTATTTAGACTCAACTAACTCTGGAAGGATTATGGCCACCATGCAGTTACACACTAAAAAGGAGGTGTGGGGATCAAGATTCGGATGTTTTTCTAATCAAGATTGAATATTTTTCTAAAAGATCTGCTTTAAGCAATTATTTTGGAAAAGTTCGTTGCTGTGTTATACAGGAGGTCAGAGTAGATGTTCAGTGGTCCCTTCAGGCCTTGGAATCTATGAATTTATAAGACTTTGCCCCTAAGTTAGCTAAAGGGACTATAGGTATAAACCCTGGAAGAGTCTGTTCTGTTTAAGAAGGTTCCAAATAATAATTGTAGCATACTGATCCTAGAAGACTCTTTTAATGTACCAGACAAAGGCATAACAAAAACCCAGTGGACAGTAGCTGAAATCAGGAAATTTCAAATTGGAAATACGATGCAACTTTTAGAAGTAAGGACCATCAGAACAGATTCTCAGAGTTGTGGTAAATTTGTTATCATTTGGAGTTCAAATTAAGATAAAATATCTTAGTATTTCCCCTCCAGCTGAGCTAAATGTCGGAAAACTGGACAAAATTCTGAGGCCTGTGTTATGCACGAGGACAAGCTATATGATCATGATGGTCCCTTCTGGCTTTAAAATCTATGAAATTATTAAGAAACTCTTCAGTCATTCCAAAAATGTGGCAGATGAAAGGTACTCTGAATTCAGAATATCAATGTACAGATGCTGAAGATGGAGAGAAGATGATAGTGTGTCATGTTGATCTAAAAGTGTGATTGGTGAACTAAAAACTTGAGACCAGCCAAGAAGTTGCCAATGCCATCAGACAGGGTGGTGGTTACAGGACTCTGGAGTATTTGACAGTATGGAGGTAGGCAGTGTACACAGCCAAAAGGTTAGGTGCAGGCTAGAAATAAGATGACTAAATCAGTTTAAAACAATTCCTGATCACCCCAAAGCAAGTTAAGAAATGTTGACTTAATCAGAAACTGAGCTGCCAGGCCAGCTCTAGTAGTCATATAATCAGGGATTAAAATACATGTGTGCAGCGAGGGCATAGCATGTTCTCCCTCTGTTTTTAGTAGACAAGTCCTCCCTGGCTGGTGCAGTGAGAGCTCTCTGTTCTGATTCAATCTACTTTATCCACTACTTATGATTCATGCATGCTACTGCTACATCTGTATTTAGGGAACGGGACCTGAGAATTTTATACAAATGAAAAAGGGGCTAATTTGGTCGCAATCTAAGATTGAGTTTCAACCTCTACAGAAGTATCCACCTTGTTTATGATCTCTTGTGGGGACAGAAATAGAAGGATGTGTCACAATATACAATGAAACCTGTAATTGTCATTGTATTTTTTTTTTGCTCTTTCTGCATCACATGTATAAGAATGTATTTACTGTGATGATTTCTGCTTCCATAATATTTTAAAATAATACCATATTTTGTGGGAATATTGACTTACACACCTATCGGTTATATAGGACAAGTGCAATTGGGGCACCTACATGTTTTGGGTGTTACTTTACTTTTAGACAAGCTAATAGTCTTTGCATAATTTAAAAAAACATATCGACATTAATTTTTCTAAGGTAAAACCATTATTTTAGTATGGGATGAGCCTGTCAAATACATTAATTAAACATACAGGAATAACCTGATAGAGTAAAAAAGAACTGATGCAATACAATGGAATCTTGAGTAATGGTCAGCAATCCACACTGGTTTTATGTAGTGTACTTTCTGTAGCTAGAACACACATAATCTTTGCAGAGCTGGCATTTGAAACAAAACTTTTGTCCCTGTGTATGATCCTGTGACTACAATTGTCACAGATGCTGATCTTGCAGCAATCATGGAGCCAGATTGGATCCATTTATAGGAAATGAGTACTAGATGTCCTTGTAACTATATGTAGCTTGGAGAACATAGTGTGTTTTTTTCTCAAGGAAACTTGTTCTACGCTTCTAGTATGTATATTCATATTAAAAGCATATGAAGGTGTGACTGGTTCACACCCGGGGTGCCACCTGGAACTGGGGCACCACAGAGCCCTCTGACCCACCAGCCTGGGCTCCCTCTCACACCGTGCTTCTGTGACAAGCTGCAAAGCCCTCCAAGCTTGCACTTTCACCAGCATTAACACAGGTAGGGACACACCCTACAGTTACATGCAGGCTCTCTAGCCACCAGCCTCTCAGCCTAGAACCCCAGAGCAGTACTATCCTGCCCTGGTCAAATTTGGCCAATATATAGGTTTAACACCTAGTCTGACTCTCCCGCAATGTGAAGAGGACCATGCACAATTGTAGTAACCAAGCTGAGATTTTCCCCAGACTCCTTAGTCAAACACACACCAGTTTGGATTAAAACATAAAATAAGTTTAACAACTACAAAAAGATTTTAAGTGATCGCAAACAGATCAAAGAAGTTTACCTAGTAAATAAACAAAAACACAAACTGAGTTTAACATACTAGATAGGTAGGATATGAATTAGAAAATTCTCATCCTGAGTGGTAAACAGGCTGGCAGATTCTAAAGGCACAAGCTGCCTTTGCTTTGCAGCTTGGGTTTCCCAGATTTTCATACACAGGCTAGAAATCCCTTTATCCTGGGACCACCACTTTTCCCAGATCAGTCTTTGTTCCTCAGGTGTTTCCAGTTGTAGTGAGAGTGAGGTACCATCATGATGCCATTTCCCCCTTTTATATCTTCTTTCTGATAGCTGGAAAGCTCTTTTGCTGTGACCTGGGTCAAACAGTTCTCATTGTGTAGCGCTATCTCTGAGAGGTTTCTTTTGTATGCAGTTCCTGGGCTAATCCTTGTGCTTGTGTGCCTTTCCTCAACAAGCCATTAACATTGTTTCACCTTTTTACTGTTGTACCTGAAAGGCTGCTTGTGGGTGTTTTCAACCTCACAACATGTTTCAGTAGCACACACATAGCTAAACTTCATAACTGCACATACGATGATAGCACATACAATCCAACAAGGTATTAATGTCTCGCAGATCAAGACTTTTAGAATGATACCTCATAAGGCAAACTTTGTGCAAAACATATCCTAATTATATGACAGTGGTGAACAACGGGGTGGTAGGGTGTCGCAGAAGAATCTTTTCTCTTTATATTTATATTGGTGGAAGCCTCCGGCCTGTGTTTATGGAAGCTTTATGTTAGGCTGTATTATATTAGATACATCAAACTTTGTTTAGCTATGTAACTTTGCTAGATGCATGCACAGTCAGAAGAAATATACTCTCTCCTCCTCAGGCACAATTTCTGCTGCTCTAAGTGGGAAAAAACATACAAGCAAGTCATATTTTTTGAAGGGTCCCAATATCAGTACCACAACTTACCCTACTTTTATGTAACTCTTTACTTAGACCCTGACAGCAGTCCATCCTGCAAAGCAAAACAAAGCACTTCTCCACAGGCTTAACTTTAACAAGTATGTGTAAGCCCCACTGACATCCTCATTTTAACGCTTTCACTGCATAGGGAGAGTCTTAAGCATGTGCTTAAATGCTTTCATGAACTGGGGTCTAGAAAAAAACATTTACAATTTAGAGCTTACCACAGAAAATTAACATGACTTTTAAAATATAGAGAAGCGTGTTCTTTGTGTTTTTGTTTTAATGTAGCTTTTTACCAAAGTCTTACCAATATTTCACAATAAAGTAATAATCTGTGCACCTGGACTGCCCATGCAACATGATTTTAGCCACAAATGGAACTGTACCATCACTTCAGAACTAACTTCCAGTGCTAATTTAGTTAACAGACAGGATTGTTATATTCTGCAGTTCACTGATCCAACTGGTAAGGAAATTGAGCCTGGAAACTGACTGACCCAATAACAAATACTCCTCTCTTATGATTTTTTTTAAAGAATAATATACACTTTTTGACCTACCTGAATACACTTTATGTGCTCTCACAGTCTTGGAGGTGTGCAGGAAAAATCTTCCTTTGGTTTTCTTCTTCCAAGCAATCTTTCTCCATTTACCTGTTATTTTTTAGGATTAAGTCTAGCCCAGTCCCAAATGTCAGTTGAGCCTCCATAACTGTAGAATCTCTCATTTTTATGAGTTTCCCCTTTCTTTTAGTACAGTTTGAATTATTGGTCTATGTACATTTAATTACTGGTACCTTTCAATATATTCTTAGTTTCATGTCACATTAAAAAGCAGTCTTATTATTGTTACAGATTTTACCATGATAATCTCACTTTTTTACTTAGTCTAGCTGATGTTTGTCATAACTAATGTAGGTGTTTTTCTTTCTTGAACAATAAGAAACAAAGAGTTTAAGTTAATTTCCTTTTTTGTTGAATCTGCTCTGGAGTTTGGATTGTTGAATATAATCTCAGTGGAGATAGATTAGTGGGCAGAGTGCAGGCGAGGTTGTCAAAGGTGCACAGTAAGTGTGGTATGTAACATGGCCCTGCAATTTATTTCACTGATGTCATTACCATCTCTTATGGAGACTTGTAAGAAGAATCAGGATCCAAATGGAATTGACTTCAGTAGACTGTCACAGTCTCAGCTAGTGAAAGTGACCAAGAGCCAGTCTCAAAATGCAAAATTTCAAAAGTCATAAGACTTTGATTCTGGTCCTGTAAAGTGGTGCACAGAACTGCTGTGGGCCAGAAATGGGATGGAAGCTGGACATTAGGAAACATGCAATTTTCAAATCCATTTTTCAAAGACCTCTTAAATTCACAGGCAGATTCAGATTAGCATGTTAGCTGAGAGGCTGGGGGGACAGTTTGGTGTACATTTGTAGTCATTTGGCATGCAAAATGACCTCCTTTTGCTGTGCAAATTGCTCCACAATTACCATGTATAGACAGATTGCCCTGATGCTGTGCTACATCAGGATCCAGGGTAGACTTTGTGGTGTAAATCTGAGGTCATTTGGTCAAGTTGTTCCCTAGCATATTAACCTCAGTCCCCCCCCCCCCATCATGCTTTTAATAACCCAAGTGCTCTAAAATGCATATGCAGTGATAGATTGACCTGAAAAGTGTTTTGCCATTAGTGAGACTTGGATAAAGGTACTGGTGCAAATGTTGGAGTTATTTGGTCAGGGCATTCTGAGATACAGATTCCCCCCGTCCGTCCCCCCCATATCAGCTGCCTGTACCTTTTTTGAAAGTGTTGTGCTCATGTATAAATAGATTGTCTTGAAAAGAGTTATACCACATCATACTGCAGTATAAATAGTGATTTGCAAATTTAGTGTCATTTGGTTAGAGGGTTCTGGTGATAGGAAAATTTAAAGTGGGTCATCTGGGTGAGAGACTAAGTGTTATAGAATTAGGTGCACATCAGCAAAATCAGAGGGTAGTCGAGACTAAGCATGCTCAGTGCATGCCATAGATAAAAAGTGTGGAGGTGGGGAGCTGAGAGCATGCAGGCTAGTGCTGACACTGGGATGTGCATGGAGTGGTGCACCAAAAAACTACTGAGGTGCAGGATCAGCTCATGGCTCAGGCTCTGGTGCAGCTCAGGTTCCTCAAAGCAGAGCTCGATGAGTAAGTTTGAGTGAGAAAGCCAGTTAACATTTCAGCTGCTTTCTTAGGAAGAGAGGTGCTGATCTGCAATCCCACGTGCTGTCTTGAAATTCCCTCAGTGGGTGAGTCCTGTGATTATTTTATGCATGTGAGCTCTACAGATTCAGCCAAAAACTACGGGCAGTATTGATTTAACAATGATATCTCTGGACTGCCCTTGAGCTCAGATTGCAAGCTCCTCGAGGCAGGGATCATCTTTGAGCTTTGTATTTGAACAGTCAGTAGCACAGAAGCCCTGATCCATGATTGTAGATCCTAGGTGCTACTGCAATACAAGAAATAATAATAACCTGGCATCATGACCCATTCCACAGTGCACAGATATGATGGGATCTGATAGGGGGTAGGCAATCCGGGGCTGCTCATGTACCTTGGTGCAGCCTCCCGCGGGTCATTGGGGAAGGGGCTGTGAGAAGTATCCAGAATGCCACTCAGCAGGACTGTCTTTCCTGCCACAATTGCCACTCAGTTATGCCCCACTCATTCCCCTGCTTTCTGAAGAAAAATAAATAAGTAAAAAACCCACAACAACACAAATTAACCAAAGAACAACCACAACCACAACCACAACCAAAGGGAAATTCTTGTGCAGAAAAGACATTGATGTTGATTTAAGGTCATAGGTGCTTAGTGTTGCCATGTGCTGCTGGTCCCCATCGGGAATATGAGAGTTTAATTCCTAAAATTTACCTGTTGGCAGACCGGAAAATGGAGAATTAAATTCTCCTTACCATGCCCCTTATGAGAAGGTTAGTGTTACAAGAAAAAACAAAACACAAACGTGGTCATGCAACCTTAGCTCTGCTCTCTGATTCCTGCCCTAAGAAATCTCTGAGTCTCCTATTGCCAGCTTCACATGGGCAGAGTTACAATTGTGTGGCTGAGTTTGTTTTTTCTTGTAATGCTAACCTTTTGCAAGGGGAACTTAATTCGTAATTCCTATCTTGCTAATATTTGACTTTTAGGAACTAAACTGTCATGTTTGGGAAGATCATAGAGCACCTACCTTAACTCTATGTTAATGAAGTATTTTATGTGCCTATGGTAAGTGTGGGTGTGTATGTTATAAATATACACATTCATTTTCCCCTCTTCCTTTCTTCATATAGATATCTAATGTTATCTCATATTTTTCTGAATTAAGTAATCAGAAGGCAAGTTCTACTAGGATAGATAACCTGTAATATAGTTGTTAAATTAAATTGCCTTTCACCTGAGGATTAAACAGAAAATAACTATGTAAATAGTATAATCCTTGTTTGGCTAAACAAATATAGTTTGTTTTTCCTTTTATGAGATACACAGTCCATGAAATGTATATGACTTCAGCAGCCAGCCTTAGATTGTTCAGCAAATGTAGCCAGGTTAAACACGTTATATCTGGAATTATATCTCTTCACAATTGGAATTGTCTGTCCGCTCTGTGACATCAACGGCAGGAACTTCAATTATTCTTTGATCTTCCCCACAAGCAAGATAATAATTGGAAGTTGACAAAATTCATGCTCAGGTTGGAGGATATTGATTTCTGCTTGTCTTGCATCTTCACATCTAGAATGCGACTGTCATGTATACTAAAACATGAAATTTACTGTCTTCATAAAAAGTTTTACTAAATCAACCTCCATAGGAAGGAGTTATTGGCAGCTTTTTCATTACTAAACATAGTATGGCTAAAGCACCTGATTATTTTTGTATTTAAAGGTACTGCAGTGACTTGCATGTACACCAATAAATACTAAGTCAATAGAAATTCGGAGTATAGTTTTAAACCCTTGTTATATTTAGCAAAGTCATTACAAAAATTACTTTCCATTTGCTTGTTAGTATCAAGTGCCCTAAGCTCTCCATAGAAGTTTGAATATCTTACCTTTTAAGAAACAAAGTAGGTGTCAACTTAATCCAGCCCCAAAAGCAATGCAAGAGGGGAAAAAACAAGGACAAATAATATGACTCCAAAGTTGTCTACTTTTCCATTGGTCATTTTAGAGGTTAAAACACTACATTCCCTCCGTCCTCCTAAGGGTATTATCCAGCAATGGCATTGTGACTGCTTTTAGAGTTAGTCCAGATGCCATTTTGACTTCATTGGGATTTTGCCTACATAGGGAATGTCTATTTAAGGTAGGCTGCCATGGAAGCAGAGTGCAAAGGATAATATGTGGAAGACTGGAGAGAGCTTTTGGTTTGGTCTGGTTCTCTGCATATCAGTGTTATGTTAACAGCAAGCTACCAGTTCCCCATGGCCCTTGAAACACGAATGTAAGACAGCTTATGAACTTGGGTTTCAGTTTTCCTCAATATTATTGGAAATCTCTGCATGTCCCGTAACGTATGGTGTATTAGAACTATTGTATATGTAATGGATTAGTTTTGAAATGGCATTTCTTAAAGGGTACACACTTCAGGGCTGAGACCATGTCTTTGTGTATCTTTGTACAATATCTAGCATATGATCCTTGCTGGCGCCTCTAGGCACTACTGTAATATCAATATTCAGTGATAATTGTAAACTAATGATGTCTTTTAAAAGAAATACTTAGTGCTGCTTTAGAATATGAGAAAAAGAGGTTTAGCTGGTAAAATTAAAGGGAAGCCAATTTAGAAAAAATGCAAGGAAATACTTCATTACACAGCTGTGACAAGGTGGATACAGTGAGGAGTCAAGGATGAGTGTAAGCAGGCAGGGAACAAGGCTGAGGGAGTAGGGCCCATCTTAGCTGCAGAAAATTGCCTCATCAGGAATAATTACAAGAACAAATCATTGTATTTCTTACTTTACAGCCTTATCTATGCTGCAAAAAACCTAGTTTTTGCTGATAATGGGAATCAACTGTTGCAACTGAACCAGAGGTGAACATGGGTTCTCTTGTCTACACTGGCAGCTAAAGCACATTCCACACCACTTCAGCTGCCCCTTTGGCTAGCATTGACTATTGTTTGTAGCCTAGACAAAGGTTTGGATCAAAGCTTTCAGATTTTATGCATTTTGAGGTAATTCCTGCACTAGACCTCATTCTATTTCCCTGTCCTACTGCATGTTCTCTCAGGTGGTGTTCTGGGCCACGCAGCACCTATCAGAGGGAGGCAGAGGAGGAGATCTTGCCTTCCTGGAGCAGAGAGGTCTGTGAGCCCATGATAGATGTTTCCATAGAAAATGGGAGCAGGGCCAACACCATGTTCACAAAAGGAGAGAGGGGAGCAGAGAGAGCCCAGCAGCTCAGGGCCAGTTCTGTTCCCGTCTCCCCATTCCCCTTCTGAAAAAATGGTGTTGACTCAATCTGCTTGCTCTTTCCCCTATCCAAAACTACTATGTGATTCTCCTGGCCAGCTCTGCTCCTTCCTTCACAGGCCTCAGCTCTTAGGAGAAAGGTAGAAGGGAAGAGGCCCCATGCTGGCAATGGAGAAGAAGCAGCTTTCTGGACCAGGAGGAAGCGAGCAGACAGGCAGTATTAGTGCAGGAAGGAACATCCTGGATTGTGAGGCAGAGGTGGCCCTGTGCTGATTACATTTTGGAGGAAAGTTAAACTGGCTGGCAGAGGCTGGCTGGCAGAGTCACTGAATTTGTGACAGCCTGGATAGGGAACATGGCTGTGTTCCCAATCTCTGTTCCCATAATGGTCCACAAGATGCCTATGTAGGGACTCTTTCTGCTCCCTATGCAGCCTTGGAATTGTTGGTTCTAAACTAATAGTAACTGCTTATGAAAAAGACCTGGGCATCATGGTGGATAGGCTCAATGAAAAGCATTGCTTTCTGTGCAGCAGTGGTGGTTTGTTTTTAAGTAAATGTTAGAATGCATAAAGAATGAGAGAGAAAAGAATATTGAACACCTGCTAATGATAAACCAATGATATGTCTTCACCTGCAATACTGTCATGCTATCTCAGAAAGGATTCAGCAGAAATAGAAGGGGGCTCATAGATTGGCAATGAAAATAATTGAGGCACAAAAGACTTCCATATGAAGAAAAAAATTAGTTCAAGAGGGGACATGATAGAAGTATATGAAATAATCCATAACATAATAATAAAATATACAAGATAAAGTGGGCACTGGTGTTTACCCTTAATCATAATACAAGTTTCAGGGGATATTCAATGGATTTGAAAAGCAGAACATTTATAAGTGACTGAGGGAAATATTTTTTTACACTAATAATTCTTTTTCCCTATTAAATTGAATGCATTCTGTTGCTTTAACAAGCCAGTTGAATTGTTTAGCTGCTTAAATGGGACTCTTTCCAGCCCATTTGCCCCGACAGTTATAATTAGAGGTGTATACATGGTGGCTAAAGGTTTCCAAATGCTAGCAGCATTTGCTTTGGCCTTTTTCACAAAGTGGCAAGCAGGACATGTCAGTAACCTGTTTTGTTATGCCCTGGCTATTTTACCAAGATGATAAATTGCAAGTTAATCAACAATAATAAATGTAATAAGTGACATAACATAAACCCTGTTTCAGTTGAATGATCTGAGCTAAAGAATAAAAAATGTGATGATTACATTTAATTTTTGAATAAAATTTATTTAGAGAGACTTTAGTCTAATTAGGATGAAATCTAATCCACTGAGATCTCAATTTAGTAATATGGTACAAGCCAACTAACAGGTATGTTACAGAATATAAAAGTTCTAAATTACCTTTAAGATTTTCTGTCATGGAACATGAGAGCAATAGATGCATGGGAAGTATGGTGAAAGCTCTTCCTTTTCCAAATCTTCCTGCCCTCTCCATTGCATGGAGGAGGGAGTCCTGAATTTGTCATACATCTAAGAGCACGGGAAAGTAGAATTCAAGTAGCTTTGGGGGTACAGGAGAGTGAATGTGTGGATCCATATCTCAGAACCACTGGCATCCCCTTGCATTGAGTATGGGTGGGTTACAATGGGCTTCAATGGTGCAACAACCTTATGGGTCTCTCTGCCTTGTGGCTTGGTTGTAGAAGAAAGATTTTCAACCCCAGCTCTCCAAGTATGTTATGGATAAATAGATGTTGCATAGGGAACCAGAATTTGTCCCTCAGTAGGATAAACGACAAGTATGTGACAGAGAAGGTGAGTGGGGTAATCTTTTATTGGGTCAACTTCTATTGGTGAGAGACACAAGCTTTCAAATAACAAGGAACTGCTCTTCAAGTCTGAGAAAGGTACTCCCAGCCTCACAGAAAAATGCAAGGTGGACCAGATTGTTTAGCATAAGTAGTTAGCACATATTCTAAGGGACCATTTAAGGTAGAGTGGCCCATTAACACCTGTGTAGTCAGAGGACAAAAAAAAGAGGGGGTTAATGGGTTATAGATTTATTATAATAAGCATCTCTGTTCAGTCCAAGATTTTTGGTTTTTAGCAGAGATATGAATTTATGCTCCCAGGCTCATCTTTTGAAAGTATGGTTTCCTTTGAGGATGAGACTGATAGGTTAGATATAGAGTGATCACTTTGTAAAAAGTGTTCACCTGCAGCTAATAGAGTATTTTTGGCTTCTATCATTTTCCTGTGTGAGTTCATTTGAGAGCATAGTTATTGTCTGGTTTCAGCCACATAGTTGTTGGGGCATATAGTGCACTGGATGAGGTATACCACATGTTGTGATAGGTATGTGTAGGACTCATGGTTCTTGAAAGGTGGGCTGTGGGGCATATTGATCATTGTAGCAGTGGAGATGTCTGGAGGTTTTGCATCTATTGTTCTGGCAGGGTCTGGTGCTGCTTTGAGTTGGTGTGTCCTGATCTGTGAGGAGCTTGCTTCTGATGTTGAACTTGGAGAGTTGGGGGGTTGTTTGATTGCCAGAAGTGAGGGTTCATAAAAGATTTATTTCAGGATGGGGTCCCCATCAAGTATGGGTTGTATTTTGTTTGATAATACCCTGTATGGGTTCCAGTGTGGGGTTGTGGGTGAAAACTAGGGGTGTGTGTTCCAACATGGTTTTATTTCTGTATTGAAATAGGTTTTCTTGGGGTATTTGGATGGCCCATTCCATGATGTGATCTACTTCTCTGGAGTGTCCTTGTTTGGTGAAGGGCGCTTTGAGTGTGTTAAGATATATATTCTGTAAATATATATATGTATTCTGCCTGGCTATAGATAACAGATTTCTTGATTGTGTTTGGGGTCATTACTGGTATAAAGGTAGGTATGGTGTCTGAGGGGTTTCTTGTATATGGCTGTCTGTAGGATTCCATTGTTGAAGCTGATTATGATGTCCAAGAAGTTGATGCCAATGTGGGAGAGTTTCAGAGAGAGTTTAATGGATGCGTGGTGGTTGTTGAAGTGGTGGAAATCTCTGAGGGAGTTAAAGCTGTCTGTCCAGAGTGTGAAAATATTATCTGTGTATCTCAGGTATATCACTGGTTTCATTGTGCATTGGTCCGGAAATTCTTCTTCAAGGTGGCTTATGAAGAAGTTGGCATATTGGGGAGCCATCCTAGTACCCATGGCCGTTCCAATGGTTTGGACAAAGTAAAATTGTTATGGGTGAGGATGGAATGGGTGAATCTGGAGATGTGTCTAGGATGGATATCTGAGGGGTTGTCCATTGTCATGTAAATATTTGAGGCAGGCAGTTATGCTGTCATTGTGAGTGATGTTGGTGTATAGGGAAGTGACATCCAAGGTGGCAAGTGAAGTTGTCAATATTGTGGAGATTGTAGAGGAGGTCAGTTGTGTCCTAGAGAAAGCTGTCCCTTTGTGTGGTGAGTAGTTTGAGGTTGGTTTCTATGAATCCCAAAATTCCTTCACTAAGCATGCTGAGGCCAGACATGATGGGTCTGTCTGGGTTTCCTCGTATGTGTACCTTGGGAAGCATGTTGAAGGTCCCTGGAGTGGATTCATGGAGGATAAGTCTGTAGTTTGTTTTTGCATTGGTTGAGGAAGGATTTGATGAAATCTTTGAGTTCCTGGGTAAATTGTGGTGTGGAGTCTTGTTTGAGTTCTTTATAGTAGCTGATGTCGGAGAGTTGTAGGTTGTCCTCATGAACGTAGTCATCACGGTTGAGGACTAAAATGGCGCTACATAATTTAAATAGGGTGATTGGGATTGATATTTATTTACTTATTTATTTACCTGCCTACTTCAATGGAATAAGACCATAGAATCATAGAATCATAGAATCATAGAATATAAGGGTTGGAAGGGACCCCAGAAGGTCATCTAGTCCAACCCCCTGCTCGAAGCAGGACCAAATCCCAGTTAAATCATCCCAGCCAGGGCTATGTCAAGCCTGACCTTAAAAACCTCTAAGGAAGGAGATTCTACCACCTCCCTAGGTAACGCATTCCAGTGTTTCACCACCCTCTTAGTGAAAAAGTTTTTCCTAATATCCAATCTAAACCTCCCCCACTGCAACTTGAGACCATTACTCCTCGTTCTGTCATCTGCTACCATTGAGAACAGTCTAGAGCCATCCTCTTTGGAACCCCCTTTCAGGTAGTTGAAAGCAGCTATCAAATCCCCCCTCATTCTTCTCTTCTGCAGGCTAAACAATCCCAGCTCCCTCAGCCTCTCCTCATAACTCATGTGTTCCAGACTCCTAATCATTTTTGTTGCCCTTCGCTGGACTCTCTCCAATTTATCCACATCCTTCTTGAAGTGTGGGGCCCAAAACTGGACACAGTACTCCAGATGAGGCCTCACCAATGTCGAATAGAGGGGAACGATCACGTCCCTCGATCTGCTCGCTATGCCCCTACTTATACATCCCAAAATGCCATTGGCCTTCTTGGCAACAAGGGCACACTGCTGACTCATATCCAGCTTCTCGTCCACTGTCACCCCTAGGTCCTTTTCCGCAGAACTGCTGCCGAGCCATTCGGTCCCTAGTCTGTAGCTGTGCATTGGGTTCTTCCGTCCTAAGTGCAGGACCCTGCACTTATCCTTATTGAACCTCATCAGATTTCTTTTGGCCCAATCCTCCAATTTGTCTAGGTCCTTCTGTATCCTATCCCTCCCCTCCAGCGTATCTACCACTCCTCCCAGTTTAGTATCATCCGCAAATTTGCTGAGAGTGCAATCCACACCATCCTCCAGATCATTTATGAAGATATTGAACAAAACCGGCCCCAGGACCGAACCTTGGGGCACTCCACTTGATACCGGCTGCCAACTAGACATGGAGCCATTGATCACTACCCGTTGAGCCCGACAATCTAGCCAGCTTTCTACCCACCTTATAGTGCATTCTTCCAGCCCATACTTCCTTAACTTGCTGACAAGAATACTGTGGGAGACCGTGTCAAAAGCTTTGCTAAAGTCAAGAAACAATACATCCACTGCTTTTCCTTCATCCACAGAACCAGTAATCTCATCATAAAAGGCGATTAGATTAGTCAGGCATGACCTTCCCTTGGAGAATCCATGCTGGCTGTTCCTGATCACTTTCCTCTCATACAAGTGCTTCAGGATTGATTCTTTGAGGACCTGCTCCATGATTTTTCCAGGGACTGAGGTGAGGCTGACTGGCCTGTAGTTCCCAGGATCCTCCTTCTTCCCTTTTTTAAAGATTGGCACTACATTAGCCTTTTTCCAGTCATCCGGGACTTCCCCCGTTCGCCACGATCACCATTGTGATCTTTCTGTGAAAACTGCATAATGGAGTTTAAATCAGAGAGATTCTGAGAGGGAGATTACATTCACTATGAATGTGAATATGAATATATGCTGTCAGGAGACTCCTATTTGGTCGGAGGACAGTGTACTGTGTTAGATTTTTGAGAGGTACAGTACTTCACAATGGGAGCTACCGCTGCAGCACTACTAGGGGACGATAATATCAGTACATAGCAGAGATCATACCCAGTGGGTTTATACTCTGTTGCTTAATCGATTTCTTAGCCAGTGGATCCTCCACCGCAAGCGGTCGTTGAGTTCAGTTCTCCTCAAACTTTCCTGGGCTATCTAAAGGGACTGTTGTCTCTGCAGATTAGAACAGGCAGCTCAGCATCACCAGTAAGAGACCTTCTTGATCCATGACTTTTGAGTATTAGCAGGGCCGTCATGTGCTACGGAGTAAGGGGGGAGATGCTCTTGCAGACTTTTCCTGAATGTATATGCTCCATTAGTCTTCCAATTCCTCCTCAACTTTGCAGGATATTTATAATGACATATAAATGTCTGCAGCATTGCCCCCATCTGCCTTGAATTTTTTTCTGAAATGACAACGCTGAGTATTAGGACAGCTATTTCACAGAATTCTTGTAGCAACAGAACAAATTGATGATGATGTCTTTATCCAGAGTGCCAGGAACTGGGGATGCACCCATTGTATTACATATTTATGCTCTTAATGTGCATATGCAAATATATAAAGTCTTTAGCGAAGGTTTGATTCCAAGCTAGATCCTGTGTCCATCCGTTGAACTCAACAACCAAACTCCAACTGAGTTAGATGAACATGTACTCTCAATTACCAATTTGTCGCTATATCAGCACATAGCCAATTGTGACTGCATTGCATGAGGAGCCATAGTGCTGACTCCATGGATGCTCCAGGGCTGGAGCACCCACTGAAAAAAAAATAGTGGGTGCTCAGCATCCAACAGCAGCTCCCCCAATCAGCTCCACCCCCAGTGCCTCCCGCCCGCCCCCGGGCCCCAACCAATCAGCTTCTCCCCCTCCCCACCAGTGCCTCCCATCCACTGGTGATCAGGCGTTCAGCGGTGTGCAGGATGTGCTTAGGGGGAGGGGAAAATATGGGGTGGGGGTGGAGCTGGGGCAGGTGTCAGGGCTTGGGGAAGGGGTGGAGTGGGGGCAGGAGCTGGGGTGGAGTGGGCAGATCGAGTACCCCCCGGCAACTCAAAGAGATGGTGCCTCTGAGAGAATCACTACAGAATAAGTTTAATGGAAGACATATTTTGTCATAGATCTCCATCCGGTAGAGTGTATATTTCTTCAATTCTCTTCCATATGAAATCCATTCCTTCTAACCTCGGTTTCAGCTATGCACAGTGCAAAGACGGTCCATGAAGGAGCTTGAGAAAAGAGCAAGGCCAGACTTCATAGTCTGACATTACATTTCATAAGGTGTGCTATATTTAAGTGTCAGCTGCAATTCTAGCATAGTGATTTGAGAGCCCTGCAGCAGTGAATGCTTTGGAATACTAGTTGTGAATACTTTAGAATGTTTTAATCATCACACTTACAATTTTATAGCGATAAATCTGAAACTGCTGCATTTTGTCTGTGACTGTGACTCTGTAAATGGCTTTTGGGATATAAGAAAAGATAGTAATCACTTTGCTCTTTGAGTTTTATGTGAATTAAATTTTGAAAGCAGCAAGTAGCAGTTTTTATAACTATTTCTGTGATTTGAGAACCTAGATATCATCATTGCAAAATTGGCCACTTTTCTGCTACATTCCCCAGAGGCTTCAAATAATTCATATTGCAGTTTTGTCATTGCAAAGTTAATCTATGATAGCTGTTGTGATACTTAGAATTTATTGACTGCTTCTCATCTCCAAACCTTCTCAGACAGTGAAGGCTTGACTGACCTTTTTGCTCCGTTCCCTGAGTAAGGAGCAGTGCATAACTGCACCACTCCAGTAGAAGCCCTTAGAAGTCATTGTGTCTCAGACTTTGCCATAGGGAATTATTTTTTATGTTTTTACCAGGTGCAGATCACCTTCCTCTTATTGAGCACCCTGCCATCTTTGCTGGCCAGCACATAGTGGGGAAAAGAGGCAGAGTCATGACTCATCCGCTTCCTGTGTACCTGTTCAAGGGTAGAGAAATATTCATACCCATGGCCCCTCCTCTTCCCTTTGCAGCCCTACTGACACGTAGGGAGTACTAACATGCTCATGTAGGGAACTGGAAAAGTTTTCCTCTCTCTCTTACTTACATGCTAGGCTGGGCAATAGTCTGGCCCTGATTCATTAATCCTGATAATGCTCTGTGAAGGAGAATGTTAGTATGAAGGGTGTAGTAACACTGAGTACATTCTGTGCTTTGATTTCAGTATAAGAGGAATCAAACATTTTGCACTATCCATATGAATTCAAAAATAATAATCTATATAATCTGGAAAAGGTGTCCTGTCTGTATTTTCTCTACTATTCTCTATAAAAAAAACAACAACTTCTTTTTAATAATGGTATACCACACTAATTTTTTTGCTCTCTGAGACTGGAAAAGTAATTTATCCAGTATATATTCCTTCACACCAGACTTCTAAATTCAGAAGAACTCTGCAAAGGAGTTCCAATATTTTTCTTTAATCAAGTCTGCCGTTTAATGTCTGTCCTTCTAGTCAGCCTATGTTCAGGTTCTTATACTGCACCCATCATAGTGTTACCTGGATCTCATCCAGTGGTACATTCAGCAATGTATCTGGCATGTTTTGGTTCTTTCTTGCCTTCTGTGCTCCTCTATCCAGGGGGGAAATTGAATGTGGATTTAAAAAATGGTTTATTTTCATTTCTGCATACTGTACTCTGAGTGTTTAATGGTGGTTTGTGGTGGTTCTTAGATGCCATAGACTATTGGTGTTCAGCCTCTGGCTGGTCCCTGAGACAGTGCTGTATCTCCACAATAAGCTAGATGCCTATGGCAAACAGTTCCAGAAGAGTGCAGTTGTTGTTCTCCAGAGCTTTAGGCCATCTTTTAAGAATCCCAAGCAAACATCATGATTATCCTTTAAGGTGATATAAGTTTTCAACTCTAGGAATACCAGACAATGATAGGTTAAGAACACCCCCCCCCTGCCAAAGGACACACCTATATGTAAGAAGTTTGCTCCTATAGTGGTATTTGTCTGTAAGCCTGTTGAACTTGCTACAGTATTTTGAAAAGAGGACAATGGGCTAAATTTCTTCCTAGTGTAACTCCATTGATATCAGAGGTCCATCAGAGATGAATTTGGTCTAATATGTTGTCTCTAAAAATACATATTTTCTGAAGGTTTCCATGATATTTTGGTGCACCCTGAGAGCAAATCCATCAGCTGAGTACAAGGAGTTATCAAGATTTTAGACACACATTCCAGATGACTATTTTACTTGTCAGAGAGATGGAAGTGTAATTTGCTCATTGTTATAATTCATTTCTATTACACTGGTTATACATTGTCTTTTTAAGAATTTTAGGAGTGGGGAGGGGAAGTGCAGAAAAGTGGCATGGTTTATGAAAATAAAGGTATGTCCACACTTTCTATTACTTGTATTCATGTGTCTAAGTAGTTTTCCTGTGAAAAACTTAAATTTTATGGAAAGTGTGTTTTCTGTTTAAAAATTTGTTTGGATGGAAAATTACTGACCAACTGTATTTATTATTCAGCTCCATTATTCAGTTTTCTTTTCTGGAGTTATATTTTCTAATCCTGTTATTGCAATTTTTCCCTCTGACTTCAGACAAGTTGAAATTTAACCTCTGTGACTTAGTTTCTCAATCTGTAAAATGGATATATCAGTGAAGTGTTGGAGAGGGTTTACCGGGACTCTCTGGAGCTACTTCTTAAAATTGTGCTGCCAACATGAAGGGAGCAGATCGCTGCCTCAGATGGAGCTCACGCCACCCACACTCACCCCTCTGGATACTTCCACAGCATCCTTTCTAGGAATCACTTTTATCCTTGAAGGTCGCAAAATATTCCAAAGAACATTTTTTTTTCTTTTTCTTTTGCAGTGCTCCAGACTGTACCAAAGGGAAGGCATTTAAAAAATATCTCCTTTCCTCCAAAAGGCCACCACACCCTCCCCTACGAAATGTACCTGTGGTATATTTACCTGTACATTAAGGATGAGGTTTTCTAAAGTACTCAGCATTAGTCTACCTCTGCTCTTATGGAAATCAGTAGGAATTAGGCCAATGCTGAAAAGTTCTGAAAATCCCACCCCAAATGTCTTTTTCAGAAACAAGGAGTAAGTACTTTCAGCAAATGCACTTAACATAAATGTGTTTATCATATGTTGTTGCCTCTCTTCATGGCTATGATTAAGAGAAGATGTTTTATTTAAATCAGGAAACACACATATAGCTTTCCCAATTGCTTGCCATTCTTCTCTATGAATGGCAGCACCATTAGGAGATGGGGATCATCGCAGGAGAAAATTTTGTGAGAGCCCCTGTCAATCTATTGGCTGAACATAGTTGGAGATCAGAATACTTTCTTAACAAGCAGAGTTGCCTGTGAGAATTGAGGGCTTTGCAGGTGAAAAGTGCTAATCCTGCACATGCCAGCTGCTATTATTTTTACTATGGAAAGTAAAGGTGCTGGAAACAATTTAGCATCTCTGGCATGGTGGTGGTCTTTTCTGCTTTTAGGTTCTTGGTGCACTTGAAGGAGGCAAGAAAGTGACCTATAGAAGCATTTGTTTGAATGTTCAGTGCATATTTTTCAGTGTCATCTGCTTTTCTTGTAAAAAATATGGTGATTGAGAACTCTTCCATCCTTTCATATCCAACATGTATGTCCCTGTATCCTGACAGGGCCTGTTGTGATGCTTCCATGGGGAAAAATATTGATGGCAACATCAGATTATTCCAGAGATTCCATGACTGAGGTGCAGCGCAGAATGTATAGCCCAGGGGGAGAAAGGCATGGTGGCTTTGAGCTACCTTTTGCAGTGTCCTGAGAGTCTGTCTAAGTTATGCCAGGATCAGGGTTGCCCTTCGGGCCATAGCACAGCTTGGAATCTCTGCAGTGCTGTGGGCTGAGGCTCGGTTCTCCTGCCCCCACCTGTCTCCTATGTCATGACTTGTAGAGTGGACCTCAGACAGCAATCTTACAGCTGACTTCCTTAGTTCCTGCACCAGGGGAATTCTTCACCCACTATAAACCAGGACTTTTAGGGCCCCTTTATGCTGCTCTGGCCCTTTTGCCTGGTGCAAAACGGTCCTAAAAGCCTAATTTTTTGGTGTGTGGAGGATTCCCTTGGTGTACTTTGTTTAATGTCACAAATGTCTTTGGTGGCCCTATTGTTAAGAAGAAACTATGAGATCTTCTG
>NC_134207.1:103500874-103603374 GCF_965140235.1 Caretta caretta
CTTTGTGATAAAAGGTCACATAAACCAAAAATCACAGCACATCAGGTTGCTCCCAGTCCCAAGAGACTAATTACTTACCTCAGATCAGTTGATACTCTGGATCTGACACCAAAGGCAACGGTGACGGCCAATTCTATAATAAACTAACTAAAGGTTTATTAGCTTAAAAAAAAGGAAGTGAGAGTTATCGAGAAGTTAAAGCAGGTAAAATATATGCACAAGAGAGTCAGTTTGCGATTCCAAATGGTGGCAGTAAACTGCCAGTTTCCTAAAAGTCTTTTCAGGGTTCCCAGGTTGTCTCTGGGGATCTCAGATTTGCATCTGGTACATTTCCCTGTAAGAGTCCAAACAGTCCAGAGATGAAGGATTTTATTGTGAATCCATACTTATAGCTTTTTCTCACTGAAAACAAGCTGACAGTGTTATTACCCCCATGGGCTTTTTCTTTGATGACTGAGAGGGAGGAATGCATGTTGAGTCTTTGACGGCCGATCATCACACACAGTGACCACTTGCTTTGAAGTTAGCACTTTTCTGTTAAAGTTCCTTCATTTACATTTCACAAGGCTTCTTGCTCATTTGATGGCTCATTTGATGGGTTATTTAGTTATAGGGATATACACAATGTAAATGTTTGCTACTACGTTACAACTAGATACAGTTAAGTGAAAACAATGCAAGTAATATCCTACTAGTTTTCATGACATTTAGACACTAAATACATTATACTTATACATTTAGCAATTACTTTGATCTATATAAATACACAAGTGAATTGGCCTGGAACTCTGGCATCAGTTGGCTGGTCTGCCAATGTCACAGGTATGTCTATGCTATGGGGACTATCCTGGCATAGCTACATTGCCATAGCAATGCCAGCATAACATAGATACAGCCTACACTGACGGAAGGGTTTTTTGTCATCCATGTAGGAACACCACCTCCCCAAATGGTGGAAGCATTCTTCTGTCAACACGGGTGTGACTACACTGTGGGTTAAGTCTATGCCCTGGGGACTTTTTTGTAACTCCTGACCAACATAAGTATGATGAACTAAATGTTACGTGTAGACCAGTCCTGAGTCAAGTGTTCTGACTTCAACACCCCATGGAGACAGATTTAGTCACTAAAGTTTTATTAGCAGTCACAGGATGATATATTTCTAAAATTGCTTTTTTAATGACCCCTCAGAACTGTACTACGTCAGTACCTCATAAACATTAATGCACTTATTCCCCCAATGCCCTGGTGAGATGGGGAAGTAATACTTTCCCTATTTTACATCTAGAGAACTGGGATTTGAGAGACTGAGTGAAGGGAAGTCTGCAGGAGAGCTGGGAACTGAACTCTTGTCTGAATCCTGGCAGTGATTTAGCCACAAGACCACCATTGGTTATAAGGTAATGGTTAACTTTGCTTGAGTTGCAGTATAGAGGTTTATACTTCTGGCTATTGTTTGAGCGTTGAACTCATGCTCCAGATATTTGTTACTTTCAAACATGCTTTATTGTAACAGGTCGCTGTGTATACATTGTTCCTTGAGTCTGCAATGGTAGAGCATTACTGGGCTGCTAGGGCCTTTTACCTAATTTTTTTCTCCCCACTGCACAGGTGCAGCTCCACTGGATTGTAGCAGTGTTGGGCACCAGCTGCTACCATCTTTACGTTTTCGTCCTCCAGCTGCTTACATGGGGCTGGGTGAAAGGATGGTAGACATACCCATGTCTTGTCTATATTAGTGCTCTCACCATCACTGTCACTGGTGGAGTTGCACCTGTGCTAGTGGAATGGTGGGAGATTAAAAAAGGCTCATGCTGGTGAGCTTTAGTTGTTATAAAGAGATTGATTAAGGTAAAGAAAAGGAGGACTTGTGGCACCTTAGAGACTAACCAATTTATTTGAGCATAAGCTTTTGTGAGCTACAGCTCACTTCATCGGATGCATTCAGTGGAAAAAGTGTAGCTCACGAAAGTTTATGCTCAGATAAATTGGTTAGTCTCTAAGTTGCCACAAGTCCTCCTCTTCTTTTTGTGAATACAGACTAACACGGCTACTACTCTGAAACCTGTCATTAAGGTAAAGGTTAGTCAGTATCTTATCTATATTTTGTTCTTAAAGCAAAGATCATTAAAGTGGTGGCCCAATCCTGCTCAGGGAGAATTATGACTTCCGTTGGCAGGTTACCTGAAGAATACTGGATTGGGCCTTGACCGAATGTATAAATGCATGTTTAAGATTACTGTGCTGGTGGTGGTGATGGGGAGTCTCAGTTTATAAGTAATCTCTTATTTTCTTTAACCCAATAATAGTTTTTTCTGAGCATTGTACAAGGTTGGTGCTAAATAACTTTAAAAGACAGTACTGTGGAAGGTTAGTTTTATTGGAAAAGTCAATGTGCTGCATATGCTTCCATCATCATGGCCAAAAATTCTTCTGATTGTGGACTCAGAGCTTTATAAAATGTTTTATAGAAGTGGAAAATGTGGTCATCTTCCAACATGAATACACACACGCACACATGCATACTTTCACAAAGTGCAGTATTTGTACTGCCAAGTTTTATTCTTGCATGTAGCAGCCTAAATATTGCTCTTTCCATCCCTATCATTGTGATATAATTATGTCTGGCCTCCATAGTGTTCATAGTGTTTCCAATAATACTAAAAGAAATTCAGAAATAAGAAAGTTGTCAAGAACTACCAGTGACTCTTGACAAGACTCATGTAAACCTAACTAAAAATGGAAAAACAGTTCACTTGTCAAAAATAGAATTATCAGATTTATTTCTTGTAATTTCAGGATTTTTAAATAGAGATGGTCATTTCACACATGCACCCAGTACTCATTCCTGAGACCAAAAATGGCCTTTTAAAATCAGTTGAAGGGATCTGATCTTCACTATCAAGAGCTTTCATTTCTTCTTATAGTTTAAAATCAGGAGGTTTTTTCAATGTTTTTAATACAAAAACTGGAGCACAGCTATTACTTACAGAGCTTGAAAGAAAGGCATGCTCCAGTGAATTCTGTATAACACACCAGCTCTTTTTAGGCTGTAAATAATGGCTTTCGTCTGATTTTACTGAAAATATATAAAAAGACTATGATTCAAAGAAAGAGGACTCTCAATACTTGACTGGTTTCTAAACAGTCATTTTGAGCTCTAATGGGCTTCCCATTCTTATTCCAAAGAAAGCTGTTCAGATGTAAAAGCTTTTAAATACTGTACACATAAACAAACATATCAGCAAGCTCAATCCAATTTATTTGGGGAAAGGGTTTGCAAAAGGATTAGATGGAAGCATTTCCTTTCATGAAAATATGAATCATCTGATCGCGGGACCACTCAACACGCAAAACTGATTGACATGAGAGGGCTGGTGGAATCACGTGCTTGGTTTCTGATCCACAGAGGGGTGGAGTGGTTGCAATGCCCATTAGCTTTATTGACTCAGCACATGTCAGGATTGAGTCCTCTGAGTGTATGGATGGACCTGTGTCATAATGTGTACGTTAAAAGGAAGGGTCAAATTCTGTGTTCATGTTAATTGGCACAGTCTCTTTGACTTCGGTGATGCTGCACCAGTTAACACCAGCAAGGAATTTGACCCTAAGTATTTTGGCCATGAATTGAAGATCAAGAGTGTCTCTTACTTTATTTTAGGGTCGAATTCCTCTATACTAACTAAGCAAAATAACTGGAGCATAAAATGTTTTAATTAAATAATTATTTTCCCCGTTAAGTAACCATATATTTATGTGCGCTTGTGTTATGTTGCACCATATGGTTTCAGAAAACATCAACTTTTCTCTGACTCATTTTGATGAAAGCTTAATACCGATCTTTCTCCTTCATTATAAATGTAATAAACAGCATTAACTTTTTTTTTATAAAAAGTTAGTAAATTGGAATGAGTTCCTGTAAGATCTATATATAACAAAAAGTTCAATCCTGAAGTTCTAACTCAGGCAGAAGTCCCATCCCACTGCATGAATCAAAACTGAGGATCAGGCCAATTGACTTTTATTTAGGCAGCCCCATAAATGTGCACTTTAAGAGTTTTCATTTATAGTATAACTCCTGCTGGTCATAAAATAACTACAAGGTGGATGAGGAGAATATCTTTTATTGGACCGACTTCTATTGGCGGAAGAGACAAACTTTCAGGCTTCATAGTCTCTTCTTCAGGTCTTGGGGAAGGAAGCTAGGTTGTCCAAGATAAACATAAGGTGGGACACATTAAACATAAGGGGTTTTCATATGTTTTGGAGACCACTGAAAACAAAACGGGCAGAAAGCACTATGCAGACTTAGGAGAATGGAGGGTAAAACCAGTGTCTTTGTTAAGTCCACAGTTTTTAATGTCCAGCAGACATTACAAAACTTATGAATTTAAGTTTCCAGGCTCATCTTTGAAAAGTACTCTACAGGTTTCCTATGAGGAGGACTGAGAGGTCCCAACCTGTATTTAGTTCAGACACTCCGGTTACCTTCCCAGACCTGAAGAAGAGCTCTGTGAAGCTTGAAAGCTTGTCACTTCCACCAACAGAAGTTGGTCTAATAAAAGATATTGCCTTACCCACCTTGGACCAACATAGCTGCAAACAGAAAATAACGATGGAATTTTAAAATTAATCATTTTCATATTTAAGCAACAGCTCAGGCATACTAAACTTTTCTCTTACAGCCATCAAAACGAAAACACTTGCTTAAATAATTCTCGAAAGCATTCTTTTAATATTTAATATTCAATCTGTGGATGATTTCTTTTATCTACAGAAAAAGTTGTATGTTGGGGGGAAAAAAGACTGAGATCATAGAAACCGATGAGATTAAACATAAATTTCTTTTCTGCTCACATTAAACAAAAAAATATTTTTAGTATCTGATTTGGTAAAGAATGTATTTCGGCCCAGGTCTTACAAATACTCAGGCTGTGTCTTCATTAGAAACACTGCAGTGGTACAGCTATAGCACTTCAGCTCCCTTGATGTAACGCTTCAGTGTAGATGCTCAGTATAGCAACAGGAGGGGTTCTCCCATCACTGTAGTTAATCCACCTCCCAAGAGCTGGTAGCTAGGTTGATGGAGGAATTCATCTGTTGATCTAGTGCTGTTAGCCTAGCTACATCTCTGAGAGTGTGGATTTTTCACATCCTTGACTGACTAACCTAGGTTGACCTGACTTGTTAGCGTGGACCTGGCCTTAGGTTCATGCTTCACTTTACATATTGTGGGTAGTCCCATTGACTTCAATGACTCCTGTGGGATTGCTCACAGTGAGTAAATTAAGCATGTGACTGAATCTTTACAAGACTGAGGCCCAGGGATCTCCCTACTCCCCACCCCCCAAATTTCCCCAACCCCCAGTTTTGTGAACTAGTTACATGCAATGTTGTCAATTTAGTGATTGTTTGGAAATTTGAACTGAAATTGAAACATTAATACACACTTTAAAAGCATATACAGTGTATGATAAAATACATGTATCTGAAAAAATATAATAGATTTGAAAATAGACTAGCTTCCTTATACAGCTGTTGTTTTTTATGACAATGTCAGTACACTCACTTCAGTGATGTTGGCCAACCCAATGATTTCAAATTATGATTTGTAAGCAAAGTCAAAATGAGCTGTCCCTAACAGCTAGTGATGAGCTGGGGGCTGTGGGGAAAGGCTTCAGGACCAGATTGTATTTATATTCACACCTAATCTACCTAGGTATCCAGCAAACAGAGCTGTGTTGCCCAAGTGACAGATTTTGGCTAGGATTGGGTTACAAATCACTTGAATGCAGGGGGGTAATGAAATGTTGTTGTTCTTATTGTATCAGTAAAGGGCAGTAGAACTGTACTTAGCCTGTGCTGATTGAGGGCATCAGCAGAGAGGGTGGGGACAGGTGTTTTGCTTGATAGTCTGCAAGTGTTTCTGTGGAAGAGACTGCCCAGTCTGCACTAGCAGCGAGATTCCCCCACTGAGAGCTCAGCTGAAATCACTGAGAGCTGGGTGGAACCTCAAGAGACCAACTCGCAGAGGTCACAGTGGCAGGTGGCAGCAGAAGGCGATGGCACATGGCCATTGGCAACAGAACGATGGAGTGAACGGTGGCACAATGAACAACAGTGTCCGGAGCGAACAGTGAGCAGCTGGAGGAACGAGCAAGGTGCCTTCTTGCCCCCCACCTGGGAGGTGAACTCATGTGAAAGCACCTCTGAACTCTGAGTCTCCACTGATCAAGGACAACACTGGTGAGCATTAATGAGGCTGTTAAGAATGCCGGAGACACAACACAGTTCATATGAACAAACATGGCCGTGGCATCCTACTGTCTATTTAAGCAAGAGATGCCACACACTACGAACTGGAGGCCAATGTTAAGTGCATTGTCACTTGTTCATCCTGAAGCTGAACACTGGTTCCGAACAAGACCAGAAAATGCTCATTATCTTCCTGCAAGAAACTCAACTGACTGGCTAGACGCATGTGGTGCAACAGTGAAAGATTCAACAGTTGAAAAAGTGAAGAACTCTCTCACCACATTCAAAAAAATTGCATACATGGCTGATGAATGCACCGATGCAAATGGGCATCAAGTATTAAATCATTGTGTATGTTATCTTGATGTCAGTGGTAGGCCAGTAGATGCATTTCTAGATGTTCAAGTTACAGAAGACACATCAGCTGCATCTGTGACAACCCACATCTTAGAAGCGTTAAATGCTTCTCAGTTGGACCCCAGACAGAGGGAGCTGCAAACTTCTCTGGAACACATGATGGAGTACAAGCTTTTCTCAGAGAAAAGTGTAACCCTAATCTTTCCTATACACACTGCAGAGGCCATCTACTCCAAATAGTGCTAAGACGAGCTGCAGACTTTTCAAAAGACATTAAAAAAGCTATAAATTTAATGTCTTCATTATATTTTTTTTTCAGCAAGAGTCCCAAAAGACTGAATATCTTGGAAAATATAGAAGATACACTGGGACTAAAGTTCAAATTAGGCTAAGATAGGAAAACCCTCTGGCTTTCTCATGAGCGATCCTTGGCTGTTGTCTTAACATTACTCCAGCCATCATTACTGCCTTTGGAAAGTATCTATCAAGATGGGATGGATCTAAGTAGTGAGGCTGGAGGGATTACTTTTGCTACTATGTTCAGAGAAGACTGTTGCCTTTCTCTCTCTTGTAAGTCTGCTGTTGAAACAACTTGGGTCATTAAACAATGCCATCCAGGCATCTGCTACAACTATAGTAAATCTTTGTCCAGCAATAGAAGTTACGTTTGGATCAATCAGAGAGCTATCCATTGAAAAAGTACTGGAAGAAGCAAAGACCTCAGTCCACAAATTGACTAATTATATTGAATCCTTAAGTGAAGAGGACAAGAATTGTTTGTTAAGACAACTGAAAAAAGTACACCGCCTTGATTCTTAAAAATCTACAACAGCGACTTCTAGATTCTACTCAATCTCTACGTAGCTTTTACAGATCCACTGACAGTTGAGTGGAGTGAGGCACTACCAGCAATGAGGCTGCCATGTTTCTCAGGACAGAATAGAGAATTTGAACACAGAGTGGAATATCATATGAATGAATGAATGAAGATTTGACTTCAACTTCTTTTTTTATCATCACTAGTGGCCTGACCCAATCTTTGTGCTATGTTTCCTGGGATGAAAGAAGTAGGAATTCATCTCTTGCTACTCCCAGTCACAACAGCTACAGTTGAGCGTTCTTTTGCCTCATTGAATAGAATTTTGTGTTCTGAAAGAAGTTGCCTTCTGTCTGATCATGTGAATGAACTAATAATATCAATTGAAGGAATGGAAGTACCGGACACACGAGAAGCCACCAAAGATGAACACACTGCATTCAAGAAGTTCATTAACAGAGTTGTGCAAAATTATAACAAGAACCCAAGAAGGATGTAGATGTTGTGCTTCATAGAAGGCTTGAGTAGCCAACTTTAATTTGTGTGACCTTTTTAAAACATGAGTTAAATCTAATAAAATGGTCATGAAACATTTTTCAGTTTTTACTATGGTGCCACCTTCACCCTCATCGGCCCTAACCCTCATACCCTCCCCCCCCCGTAAATCCAAACACCCCCCAATTTAAATTCCTGGGGAAAACACTGCAAAGTGAGGCCTTATTTTTAATAATATTGTTACTGTAGCTTTAAAGAGTCTTAGATGTTAGAAATGGGAAATTAAAAAAAAAATAGATCATAGCATCTATACAACAGATAGTAGGTTATACGTGTTGGAATGATTAAGTGCTCTTCCAGCAACAGGTATGAAATAAACTTTGTGTTTCTAACACTAGTTTAGAAGCTAGTCATTGTAATATTATAAAAAAGTGTTCTACTGGTTTACTCTATTAATGTCCTATTTAATTGTATAAAGAGTATTGCCTATCCGACTTTGAGTAAATAATTATAGCTTAATAAACACACTCTAAACAAAAAACAAACTATTTATATAACAAAAGTTGAGACCAACTGCAAAAAATATGGGAATTCTATCTGTACTGAAGCTCATAAGGTCTATTGTATAAATACCTACTCTATCTTATTTTATAATGTTCCTATAACTACTTTGCTTTGTTTAAAAAATGTTTTGTTTATACAAGCTGTAAACATGTATTCACATGTTTAAACTAAGCATTTTCCTCTTTTCTTACAAAAGGAAAAACTAATCCCAAAGCAAAGCAAGAGAAAAGAAAAGAAGGAAGTCCATTATTTTAATAATATTAAGGTTGTAACACACCAGTAAAGTCCAGTAAATTTAAATTATAGATAACCCATTGTTCTTCTGATGAAGATGAACTGAAAAGCTTTTCTTCCGCCCAGGTGCAAGTTCAAGATACAGAGTTGCTTCTGCAGTTGCTGGTGACCTCACTAACACCTAAAACAGAAGATGTTGCTGAACTCCTTGCTATGTTTTAGGCCTTTGTGAGGTTTTCAATTGTTGCAGACGAAAACATGGAACCCATATTGTCAAGGTGATTTGCAAAAGAGAATAGGAAATTGTTTGTTTGTGCCTGTTTTGGCTTATAGAGAAGACCTAAGAGTGCAGTTGTGTTTTTTTTTTCCATGTGCATACATTAGAAATTCAGGTTTTGTTTATCGTATTTTTCCTGAAATACTCTATGGAGAACTGGTAAGATTATGTTATTAGAGTGTCATACAACTAAACCAGACTAATTCCGGAAGGAAGTGATTTATAATGAGACTGTATAAAACTATTTTTTTTTGTCTTATCCTAGCTTATTTAACTCAAAGCATTAGGAGAAAAGAGAGGTGTGTTAAAGATTCAGCATCTCTCCCTCTTCAGTTAAGGACTCTCAAAATATAGCTAAGACCCTCAACAAGTCCACCAGCAACATCAGGGAATACTAGACTTGACATTTCTGGTACTGTTGGTCTATGGTAGAATACAGAAAAAAAAAAAGAAAAAAATTCATGTCAACTTTATACATCAGAAGGAAACGAAGGTTGCAAACTCTTGGTTTCCTTCTTTCTCCCACATGTCCTGGTCCTGGTTAAATCTGGAAATCTATGTGAAGCAGGAAATATTTCAGTCATTCAGCTATTCTGTTTTACAGCATTCACCAAAATCTTACTGGATGTTGTGAATTAGTAAGTGAATTAACGTGATTAAAAAAAACAAAGAAAATACTTCACCAAATACACTTTGTTCTTCTGACAGCTGTAGTTTAGCTTTAATTATTTGTGATAATTCCTCACAAATATTTTGAGAGTCTGATGGTGCGTGGAGGAGCTCTTTAACTCCTTCCTGCTAGGTGGGAGTCTGCCCCACCTCATCTGGTTTTAAGTCAACATTTATACATTGTTACAATATTCTACATAATCTGTAGAACAGGCTACCCTCGCTGGCACCTGACCAAAATGAGCAATGAGGAGAAAAGATACTTTCAAAGCCGGGGGGGGGGGGGGGGGGGGGACAAAGGGTCTGTTGGTCTGTGATGCTTTTGCCGGGAACAGATCAGGAATGCAGCTCAGAACTCCTGTAAAAAGTTAGTAAGTAATCTAGCTAGAAATGTATTCGATTTTCTTTTGTTCAATGGCTGGTAAAATAGGCTGTCCTGAATGGAATGTATATTCCTGTTTTTGTGTCTTTTTGTAACTTAAGGTTTTACCTAGAGGGATTATCTATGTTTGGAATCTGATTACCCTGTAAGGTATTTACCATCCTGATTTTACAGAGGGGATTCTTTTACCTTTTTTTAATTAAAATTCTTCTTTTAAGAACCTGATTGTTTTTTCATTGTTCTTAAGATCCAAGGGTTTGGATCTGTGTTTACCTGTATAAATTGGTGAGGATTTTTATCAAGCCTTCCCCAGGAAAGGGGGTCTAGGGCTTGGGGGGATATTTTGTGGGAAAGACGTCTCCAAGTGGGCTCTTTCCCTGTGCTTTGTTTAACATGCTTGGTGGTGGCAGCATAGGGTACAAGGCTAAGATTGTACCTTGGGGAAGTTTTTAACCTAACCTGGTAAGAAAAGCTTAGGGAGTCTTTCATGCAGGTCCCCACATCTCTACCCTAGGGTTCAGAGTGGGGAAGGAACCTTGACAGGTGCCTCTGAAAATTCCACTAGGAGCTTGTCTGCTTCTTAACGTTCCTAAACACCTTTGAAAATCTAATCCCTTGTCTCCTCACAGGGACACCTTGTGAATTTCACCCTGTGAATAATTATTACAATGATTAGCTCTTTTTCTGGGTAATGAATTGACTGCAAGCCAATCCTATTTTCTATTGTTATAGTTATTTGTTTTTTTAAAAAGATTTGGCTTAAATAATTTCAAGGAATCTTTTTCAGCCTCTTTGTGGTTTGTGAGCTATTCATTTTGATTATTTGCTGTTCCTTATGTGAATGATAGATTACTTATGTCACATGGTCTTATTTCTTCTTCCTGATTGGATGACTGAAACTTGTTCAGCCAGGGAATGAGTAATGAACTTTCATGCTGAATTTTTAATTTGAAATGTGAAAATTTGTGAAACTTTTGGGATTCATTAACATTTTTGCAAGTACCCCCATGGTTGTCAAAGTACTGCAAATAACAAGTAATATGACCCCATGAATCATATCAAAATGAGTTCAATGACTGTATTCATGAAAATTCTCTCCAGTCTGTTTTTAACTCTTCAGTATCCTCTGATAGTGTTTATTGCTGGCAAGGTAGGTAGTACCAGCCACAAGATAGGAGACTACAGGATGAAGCAGCACATTTAAACTGGCATACACTATTGGCTTCAAGTGACCCACACTGAGTTAAGAACAAAGGATAAGATCAGAGGTTGCTCAGCAGTGATTAGACCTTATTTTGTAGTTATCAGATAGATTTGCAAATATGGAATTCCTATCTCAGATACTTATCTAGTCTCTGTTAATGTTGTACCTGAGCACCTCACAATCTTTTAATGTATTTATCCTCACAATGTGCCTATGAGAGTAGGAAGTGCTATTATTCCCATTTTACAAATGGGGAACTGAGGCAGAGAGACTAAGGGTACATCTACAGTACAAAATTATTTCAAAATTATTCTATTTGAATTTTCAGAAGTGATTTTATACATTCGGTCTTGTGTGTCCTCACTAAAGTGCATGAATTCGGTGGAGTGCATCCACAGTACCGAGGCTAGCATCGAATGTTCGAGTGGAGCACTGTGGGTAGCTATCTCACAGTTCCCGCAGTTCCCGACGCCCACTGGAATTCTGGGTTAAGCTCCCAGTGCATGATGGGGCCAAAACCTTCTCCCGGGTGTTTCTGGGTATGTGTCGTCAGTCGCTCCTCCCTCCATGAAAGCTATGGCAGACAATTGTTTTGCGTCTTTTGGGCGTGTAGACGCCATACTGCTTTCAGCAAACGGTGCAGTACAGTGCACCGGTTCTCTCCTGGTACTAGGAATCCATCTCACATTTCCTCTTGTCTTTCTTTGTAATCTCTATAAGTATCTAGTCTTTCTCTTCCTCATCCACTGCTTCGCTGACAACTCTGCTTGGCCATCGTGAACCGAGCAGCACAGCTTCCACCTCCAACTCTGCTCTCCCACTCTTGCTGCACTACCAAGTTTCTCCATGTTGTCTATCCTGGGCTCCTGCCTCCGTGAAAGCTACAAAAGACAACCATTTCCCGGCTTTTTTCGGATATTGTGAACCTAACAGCACCTCTTCCATTACCACTCTGCTGTCCTACATTTTGCTCCCTTTTTCCAGGATTATCTGTGCAGGCACCATAGCAGCAAGCATGGAGCCTGCTCAGATCTCCGCTGCAGTTTTGACCATTGTAAATACCTCACACATTATCCAGAAGTATGTGCAGTACTGTTAGGGGGCTTATTCCTTCACCCACTTACTTCCCTGGTCCTTCTCGCATGAACAGAGAGCAACAATACCCGAAGTCCAAAGGTGCAAACAATTCGATGTTTATTGGGGTGAACTTCCAGCAAGCATGATTCCAGTTTCCTTCCTTAGTATCCTCCTTCCCAGCTCTGACACCACAAATCCTTACACCTGTGTCCCTGTTCCCATTCCTGCCCTTAGCCAAACATGATTCCAACTTCCTTACTCCCATTCCCTGTTCCCATTTCCCCCTTTAGCAAAACATGATTCCAATTTTCTTACCCCCATTCCCTGTTCCCATCTCACACACCCACCCCCACCCACACCCACACCCAGTCACTTCCTCATTGACTACAGATTATATAGTAAAACTTGAGTTCTGCTTAGCTATACCTTAACCAATCATTTTCCTGAAATTTAACTAACCAATCCTAACATATTGTAACATGATTATGTAACCAATTATATCCCACCACCTCAATTAGTTTACACCCAGCAAAATTAATTATACAGCAGACAGGAACAATCACAGAACCAGACAGAGATTATACAGACAAACAACAGCAAAGTGGGAACTATAATGACAAAACAATACAGAAGTGAGGATTTCACATCCCAGCTATTGATAAGTGAGTTCTTGCCAGACAGGATGCTATCAAACTAAGTTTCCTTTTACATTTTCTAGGCACTTCCCTTTCTCTGGAGGTGATAGGAATACAATCCTGTCCTGATAGTGCCTAACAGCCCAATAGCACCTTATTTCAATGTGACTAGTTTGGAATGTGAGGATGTGACCGGTCGCTTCCCAGCTTATGGCTGCCTCTGCTGCTTAGCCAAAGGCCTGAGCCTAAGCACAGGGCAACAAACTGTCGCAGTAAGAGAAGGCCCTTACACTGGCAGGCAGTGGTTTTGATTCTTTCTTTCTTTTATACCTCTATCACTAGCCAAGTGATAAGAATACACCTAAATTCTTAGAGTATAGGCCTTTACAGACAGGCCTGAGTATCTATATCCTAACAAGTATCTGCAAAACCGGGCGAGGAAGCAATGACAGCACAATTACTATACTGATGAGGACATGGACACAGACGTTCCTAGAAGCATGGCAAGTGGCGATTGGGAGATCATGGTGGCGTTGGGCCAGGTTCATGCTGTGGAACACCGATTCTGGGCCTGGGAAACAAGCACAGTCTGGTGGGACCGCATAGTGATTCCCAGTGGTTGCAAAACTTTTGTTTGCATAGGGCCACTTTCATAGAACTTTGTGACTTGCTGTCCCCTGCCCTGAAGCGCAAAGACACCAAAATGAGAGGAGCCCTCACAGTTGAGAAGCGAGTGGCCATAGCCCTGTGGAAGCTTGCAATGCCTGACAGCATTACTTACTGGATCAGTCAGGAATCAGTTTGGAGTGGGCAAATCTACTGTGGGGGCTGCTGTGCTGCAAGTAGCCAATGCAATCATTGACCAGCTGCTATCAAGGGTAGTGACTTTGGGAAATGTGCAGACCATTATGAATGGCTTTAATGCACTGGGGTTCCCTAACTGCGGCGGGGTGATAGACAGAATGCATATCCCTAACTTGGCCCCAGAACACCGGGGCAGCCAGTATGTAAACCGCAAGGGGTACTTTTCCATGGTGCTGCAAGCACTGGTGGATCACAAGGCATGTTTCACCAACATCAGCATGGGATGGCCGGGAAAGGTGCATGACGCTCACATCTTCAGGAACTCTGGTCTGTTTGAACAGCTGCAGGAAGGGATTTACTTCCCAGACTAGAAAATTACTGCTGGGGATGTTGAAATGCCTATAGTTATCCTCTGGGACCCAACCTACCCCTTTAATGCCTTGGCTCGTGAAGCCGTACACCGGCACCCTGAACAGTAGTAAGGAGCGGTTCAACTATAGGCTGAGCAAGTGCAGAATGGTCGTAGAATGTGCTTTTGGACCTTGGAAAGCGTGCTGGCACAGTTTGTTGACTCGGTTAGATCTCAGCACAACCAGTATTCCAATTGTAATTGCTGCTTGTTGTGTGCTCCACAATATCCGTCAGAGTAAGAGGGAGACGTTTATGGTGGGTTGGGAGGTTGAGGCAACTTGTCTTGCGGCCTGTTTTGCACAGCCAGACAACAGGATGATTAGAAGAGCGCAACAGGGCGTGCTGTACATCAGAGAAGCTTTGAAAGCCAGTTTCGTGACTGGCCAGGGTACGGTGTGACCGTTGTGTTTGTTACTCTTGAAGTTACCTGCCCTCTCTATATCTGAAAGGAAATAAAGTCACAATTGTTTAAAACCCATTCTTTATTATTTGTTGCACAACACATTGAGAGAAATTAGACCGGGGGAGGAGGGGTATTGTGTTAGGGGGGTGGAGGAGGAGGGAAAGACAAGTCCAGAAACCAAATTAAAATTTCAGATATGCCAGTTTTCTGCTGCTTGTGCAATCCTCTGGGGTTGACTGTGTGGGTCCCTGTAGCCTTCCCCCCTGCCCCCGTGTTCTTGGGAGTCTGAGTGAGGAAGCTATGGAACTTGGGGAGGGGGGAGAGCCGTTATACAGGGGCTGCAGCAGCAGTCTGTGGTCTTGTTGCCTTTCCCGCATTAGATCCACCATACAGCGGAGCATGTCAGTTTGCTCCCCCATGAGCTTGACTCTCACCGCACGCGTCCCTCCTCTCTTCGTGTTCATTTAACATTTTATGGGACTCTGCAATTGTTTGCCTCCACACATTCAGCTGGACCTTATCACTGCGGGAGGACTGCATGAGCTCAGCGAACATGTCGTCCCGAGTTCAGGTTTTTTGCCTTCTAATCTGGACCAGCCTCTCGGACGGAGTAGTTAGGGGCCGTGTTGAAACATTTGTAGCTGCAGGAGGAGGAAAAGGAGGGTATTTTAAATGATACATTTTAGAGAACAAAGGGGACACTCTTTCTCAGTGAAACAGGCAAATCATAGTACACAGCACGTTCTTTCTGTACAAGGTCACATTTTGTCTCTTATACTGAAGTGCCTGCCACTTTGGTGTGAGTAAGCGATCACACGCGGCTGGGCAACAGAATTCAGCTTGCAGTCAGCCATGGTAAGCCCTAGGGGCACACAGGGTTCTGCTTCTCCTGCATTCATTTCAATGCTTTCAAACTGCCAGGCCCCCTTTCCCATAGCAAGCAATGCCTGGTGGGTTTGCCATATAAAAGGAGGGCCTGCAGGCTCTCTGGGATGATCGCTTCACACAACACCCCTCCCACTCCCACACGCACCATGTGGCTCCGATGAGACTCTGAGTAGTGATGAGCCCTTTAAACTAAACCGCGAACAGCCCAGCACAACTGGGTTTCCCCCAACCCCCCACCATGTGGCTCCGATCAGGCTCTCACTCACCAGAAGTGCCTTCTCCAGGGTCATGGTCCGGGAGCCCGCCTTGGGAGTGGGGGGAGGCTGTTGGCTCCAGCGTTAAGAATAGTTCCTGGCTAGGGGGAGAAACGATTCCCCACTTGCCACCTGTGCACTGTCGTCCTCCTCCTCCTCCTCCTCTTCGTCCTCCAATAACTCATCCTCCTAGCTCAGTGCAACTCCCTCCTTGCAGGTGTGCACAGACAGTGGTGGGGTAGTGGGGGCATCACCCCCCATAATTGCATGCAGCTCACAGTAGAAGTGGCATGTATGGGGCTGTGAACCAGAGCACCCATTCGCGTCCCTGGCTTTTTGGTATGCTTGCCTGAGCTCCTAGATTTTTGTACGACACTGCTCTTTGTCCCTCGAGTAGCCTCTTTCCATCATGGCCCCAGAGACTTTCGCGTATGTATTTGCGTTTCTTTTTTTGGAAAGTAGTTCTGCCATAACAAATTTGTCTCCCCAGCATGTGATGAGATCCAGCACCTCCCCTTTGGACCATGCTGGAGCTTGTCTGTGAATCCGGGACTGCGTGGTCTCTTGTGACGGTGGACTCTGCATGGTCACCTGTGATGGTGGACTGTGCTGATGGTCACCTGTGCTGATGGTGGCCAAACAAGAAATGAAATTCAAAAGTTCCCAGGGCTTTTACTGCCTACCTGGCTAGTGCATCAGAGTTGAGAGTGTTGTCCAGAGCGGTCACAAGGAGCATTCTGGGATAGCTCCCGGAGGCCAATAATGTCGAATTGCGTCCAGAGTACCTGTAACCCAGAACTGCAATCTCGATTTTAGCGCTACTCCACTTGCTGAGGTGGAGCACAGAAATCAGATTGAAGAGCCCTTTAAATCGAAAAAAACGGTTTGGTCGTGTGGACGGCATCCGTTTTATTTCGAATTAACTCGGCTAATTCTGAAAAAAATGCGTACTGTAGACCAGGCCTTTGTGATATGCCGAAAGTCACACAGACAGTCTGTGGTGAATCAGGAAGCTAAACCTAGGTCTCAGGCTAGCACCTTAACCACTGAATTATCATTGAGGAGCAGCCCTCTGATCATTCTTTAATTAGTATAATGATAAAGCAGAGACTTCTTATAATAATAAGGCAGTGCCTGATGTTTATTTTCCTTTCTCATACTATTTCAATGTCCAATCCTTTTTAATTCCTATATCATATGATGCAACTATTCATTTGTACTCACTAACAATCTCTGTCATTACCTATATGGAAAGCCAGAAATAAGTAAATGGTAAAAATAAATACAGAGGTCCTTCTGCTGCAGGTAGTCCTTACATCTTACTGCATAGGTTAACATCCTGTGCTTTTTGTACACCTGGGTCCTAACCTGGCATCATCAAAATCTAGGTGCATGTTTGGTAAGATGTGCTAAAGAGGACAACTCCTGCCATTGGCCACAGATGGAAGGATAACCAGTTGGCAGGCCCATTACCTTTGTTCAAAGAGAGTTTTTATTGGCATAGGCTTAGGCATCAGGGGTACAGAGTCCTTGGACCTGCAGGGAACAATGATTTGGCAGTGAAGTATGGGCCTTGGAGCCCACTTAAGCCAAGTTATTTGAGTGTATTCATGAAGCTAATGGCCCACCAGTCTGTACCTCTGTAAGGACTATTTGCCTGTATGTTTAATTGAAATGTTTTGGTAAGTCATTGTTAATAGAGTTACAGCCTGATTTTTCTGCCTTTAAAATTCTATCCATCTCATGCACAAGTATGCACACAGGAGGAAGCGAGAATTTGTCCTTGTGGAACAGGCCATGGTGCCCACCAATGAATCTGGTGGATCCTACAATGAATTCCCATCCTTCCAGAGACAATCTGCCCTCTGCATCAGCTCTCCTCCACCAGCTCCTTGGTAGTTTGGCTCCATTGGAGCCACATTTCACCAGGACCCATGAAAAGAAGTTCTGCAGAACACATAAGATAGCCCAAGGCTGTGTTACCTCTTCTGCCTAATCTCCACACAGGACTTCAGGAGGGCACTGTGTGTGTTTCCTTGGCTTCCCCAATCCTCCCTTCTTTTTCTGGCATGGGCCTGGACCTGTAAAGAGCTTTCAGCAAGTTTCGAAAGGGATTCTGGGTAAACAGAAACCTTTCGACCTGGCTGTGAGAAGACTGAGCCACATGCAGATCTGGGGGAGAGGGGTATCATCCCACCCCATGTTTTTGCAGGTATGTGTAAAAATGCTTTCGTCTCACATTATTGAGTATTTCATGTGGACAAAAAGGTGATTTCCTCAGTTAGAGATTTGCCATTTCACAGAGGAATGGGAGGCTTTCTCTATGTAAATGGAAAATTTCTAAATGAAGAAAACCTTGATTTTTCCTCCGTGGTGTGACTTCTCTTTCCCTCCTATACTGTGTAAATCTGGTGGATTCTCAGAGTGTAGAGAAGATCCAGGATTCTGTTGTGGGGAATCCAAGGAGATTGTGCCATTTTAGCTTGCTCATCCCATGCTGATATTACAAGGTTAAGAAAAAAAATTGGAATAATACCCACTCTCAGCTGAAATGGTCTAATGTCACTATACAGTATTCCTGACTCCTAAAATTGACTAGCGATCAAAGACTACACCAGTACCAAATTCTGAAAAAGTCATATTGGGTTCCAGTTTGTTTTCCCTACACTTCTAACACATTGAATGCTTTGTGCCAACAGGAGTGCTTTAGTACATCTGTGGGAGTATCCCAAGGTATATGGCAGCTATGGAAAAGCCTATTTTTACAGCAGGTTGTTAAATGGGGCTTTGAGTCAGTGGCAGTCTCATTTAATATTACTTGATCAAGGGAAATTTTCATGGATTTTAAACTTGAGGGCAGTTTAGGGGGCAGCCTCTATATTTCTCCTTTCTATGTGTGTTGAAATACAGTAGAATATTAAAGTTGAGGGTTAATTGTTTGGTTTAAAAACATCATTTATTTTGATGCTGAATTAGTAATACTTGGGCATAGTTTGCATGCTTTAGTAAAGAAAGGAGATTCGCTAAACTTCAGTAAATACATTTTCAAAGGTTAGGGTTTGAAACAGAACTATGACACAGTGAAACCAAACTGTAACAAGACACAGGTTGTCATTACATAAGTTAAGCATCTGTTTTGCGTGTTGCTAGGCCTGTTAACATGAGAACCAAATTAATGTAATACTTCCATTTAATTTTTACAACCTTTATGCTCAATGGGGGCTGGATGTTCTTTTCCCACTTTGAAACCCATTCATTTTTTTCAATTAATCTATCCTACGCCCAATATCCACTCAAATGGGCATTTCACCTTTGTATGGTTTAGGAATGCTTGGTAATGGCAGGGTACAAATCTAACCATGGTAGTCTATATAATAACAGCCTGTATATATTCACTACAAACATGACTGCGACAGAACTAGTAAAACAGGACCAAATTATGCTTTCATTTGAATGATCTAATAGTATCAGGGATGGAGAGTTAGGACTCCCATGATATAACTATAATATTTTATTATTATGTAATATGTAATATTTGAGGCTAATTTTTACAACAAAGTGAGTGAATTACAGTCTAGGAGTACTATGGAAAGACTATTTCTCGTGTCTAGAGAGAGATGTATCATCAAATATCTGTTGATGAAGTACTGGAATTAAGATAGGGAAGTAGTTAACCCACTGTAGAAGTACAAGTAAATTTGCTGAACAAATTCCTAAGGCAACTCATGTGCGGTTTCTCTCCTTTCTCAGTGCTAGTCTGAGTAAAGGGTACAGATTAATGTTATGGCTGATGTTTAATCCAGTGTATGCATCAGCACAGAATTTGTCCCCCATGCTAGTTTTGTAACTTCTATAATCTGTTGAGTTAAACTAAAACTTAACCCAGCAATTTAAGAATACAACAATGAAAATAACATAAATTAGTGTACAAAGCAACTTTCACAATGTTGTACTTCTGAAGGAGAGGGATATATATTTTCCGTCTGCCAGAATGCTGGAGCCTCACAGAAACCATGGGATTTTTTTATATCTGTTTAGATAACTTTAAAAGGGGGAAGGGAAGAGGGGAATTTTATTTATTTTTTATTTCAGTGTGGCTAAAACAAAATATCCCTGAATTTGGAGTCGTTGTGTCCCCAGTTTCATCTCAAAGAGAATTTTGTTTCTGTTAGAAGTTTCTGAAAACCAAGGCTTATAATGGAAATGCTGCTGATGCAACTAGAGCTGTGCAAAACTATTGTCTTGAAACCTGGTGTAACTCTGATGGTTTCAGTGTGAATGTTAAAACCTCTCATCCAGATTCATTGTATCTCTTGGAAGATTTGGTTGAGTCATCTCAGGCCGCCCTCCTAATTCCAAACCCTATAGGAACCTACTCTCACCCACATAGCCCCCTTCCTCCTTTTCCCACCAAGGACAGCATACGTGAGCAGCAAGCCAGCCACTTGTTGTTGTTCAGATACTTTGAAAGGCTTCCAGTCTCCTCTTAGACTCCTCAAGTCTAACATACACTTGTTGGGAAAGAGGTTCCTAGTTGGCTTGTGGGGGGTGGGTGAAAAGAAGGTTTGTGGAAGAGGACCAGCATTGAAATCTGTTGGTTTTGTTATAACTTAGTGAGAAGCTTGTTGTATCCCCAAAATGGACCTGTTTTGACTAGATATGTTGCCACATAGTATGTTCCCTGGCTGGCAGAATATAACTCTTAGAATCAGGTTTAAAACTTGCTGTTTCATAAAACATACCTGTTTCTAATTTCCTTTCCTAGAATATTCATGGCAGCAAACAAATACATAGTACGAGCATTTGTTTCCATATCTGAAGGAACAACTATGGGTTTTTCTTTTCAATGTTTGCCAAGCTCCAATGGCCAGAAAGTTATAAAGAATTGTTCTCAAATTTCTTGTTCTTTATTTCAGGGCTGTTGCCTAAAGAACTGTAATAGTTGTGGTGTACATCCTACTAGTGCCAGAAAAATTTCCTAATGAACATTAATTATTTTGTTGTATGCTTACATTAGATAATGAAAGATAATGAGCCTGAGTATTCTTGGTAATGTGGCACTTGCCCAGGTAGTCATGAGGATGGAGCTTACTTACAGTCCAATGCTTCCTCACTTCTGTTGTACGTTTGCAGATTTCTCTTGTGGGACTACAAACTCCTATGCACACCATTAATTTGGGCCTCTGAGTTCATATGATACTTTATCCTATGTTCATTTTCATACCTGATGTATAATTGTTGAGGGTATGGATATTTATAAATCCCATCTCAATCCAGATGAAGCCAATATTAAACCTTAATGTATATAAGATACCACATATGGTTACTAAGTGATGCTTATGTAAGTGCCCTTTCTGGTCTGTTAGTCCTTTTGGGGTTTTATATATGTATTTACATATCTGTTGCTGAATTGCAGTGAGTGTTGCTGTGTTTTGGGCACTGAGAAATGAAACTCTGCTTGGAAGACTGTGTATTGAACCAGGAAAGAACGAATAACTTCCATCACCTTTACATATATTTTATGGCAAGGCTCAGTCATGTTGTTTGGAGGAAAATCCATTCTAAAAGATACCATCCATAGCAACTAGATGAGCCATAGAGGAGTATGCCAGTTCTTTCCTAGCACACTGTTGGATGCCAGATGCTGGTATTGGAGGATGAGGATGTGGCAGGTCTTCAGACTTTAAATGAATTGGATATGACACAATGTTCAGTTTAGAAATAGCTCACTTCCCTTATGGAGTCAAAACAAAGTGCTCTGCTGTGCCCATATTAGAATTTCACTTGTTGTTGTTGCATTTTTGCTTATAAGCTCATCCCCATTCGGGATGATCTCTGTATTAGCTACCATTTTCCTTTTAAAATCAGATATTCAAAACCACCATCATTCCTCAAAGATTCAGAGCAGAATCAACTAGCACCAATCTAAAATATATAATATATAAAATTGTTTATTAATTTTCGAACCAGGCCCTTAGTCCTCTTTTTCACTTTGCCTCCACTGGCAGCAAATCCCCCTTGTCCTTTTTAATTTTTAATTACCATTGTCTGTTCACCTTTGTTTTACCCATGACATCTTCAATTTAAACAGTATCAGAGAGGTTGATATGAACAGTTTTCTTTTCAGCTTAAGTGACTGCAGCTCGTTTAGTTGTTAATTATGCAGGGAGGTTTGCATGGCTGCGGCTGGTAATTCGAATATGCTCCCAGTGTCAGGTCTGTGTCTGGGCAGCTGAGCTTGTAAAAGGATTATGATGTATATGTGGTTCATGGCTAAGAGGGCTAATGAAAGTACCTCATTTAATCAAACACAATTAATTAAATGAACTTATGATATTAACCCATCTTTCCGTGCATGTATAATTTATATTAATTGATCTGCTGCATTGAATTTGACCAATCAGGTTGGCTGCTGACAGCCTAAGGAACAAGAAGGTACCATTAGCATTAGTTTGATGCAAACCATAATTGATGGGTCAGTGTGTTTTAGGGATGTAGCAAAAGCTTTGTTAATTGTCATAAGAAGTTCAAATTGATTGTGTCTGCATTAGTACATAAATTTAAATTGATTAATGTTTTGTTCTAAAATTAATGTCTATACTGGATGGGTGATCCAATGCTTTATTTATTGGATTCATTAATGCAGTCTCAGGAAAAATAGCGTTGAAGTTCGGTAACTGAGAGTAGATCGTTAAGGATGAGTTCAATGGAGCCATTTGAGAGGCAGCATTCCGACACTGAGTCTGAGCTGCTAACGCTAAGGCTTGCTTTTTAAAATGTTTGAGTATGACCGACTCCAGCGACACCCAGCTTGACTATTTAATTAAAGCTCTTCTGAAGACAATTACAACAGATAATATGTTTAATATTGCAAACTAAGATGTAGAAATTATATTAAGAGACCCTAGAACTGGCTGACAGTATCTTGTATGTTGTTAAAAGCCAGTGCAGTCCAGATCAACGTTATCAAAAAAAGATTTCTTGTGAACCTGTTTCCTATAAGTAGTGCATCTAACTTTTCCTTGAGTCTCATGCTGCAAAGAACTGAAATTACACCACAGGAGGTTTCTTACAGTATAATTTAGTCTGCCTCTGTTCTGTATGTGGCCACCATAGGGTAAAACTATACACAGTTTTATAATTGACATTCCATGTATTTTTAATATGATATTTGAACTGCACAAGTTTGATTTTATGTTATAAGACATGTTTTATGGCACAGGCACTTTGGCACAATTTGGCCTCTTTATACTACATTATATTTTAGTTTTGTTTCATTTTTTGACACACAAATTTACTGGAACAAAGAAGAGTAGGAGATCCATTGAAATGTCACTTTAATTCATTTATAACACTCTTTTTTTCTTACCAAAGAAAACTTAACATCTGTTTCTTATAAACTGATTTAAATAGAAAATGTGTAATGCATCCTTTTACCAAATGGTTCTTTCTTTTATTGGAAGAATAAAGCAGTTTGACTGTTCTGCTTTTACTACAGTGCATTCATGCTCTTAGAAATGGGACATCTCCATTTTCACGAGCAAACATTCTGAACTTCACACAGTAGAGAGAAGATTAGATATCTTTCTCTGCTGTCTTATTTAAGTATGGTATGCAATGTATTATTTACAGACAGTTTCCCTGAATCTATAACAGTTGAATTATATTCAAATATCACTCCATGTGGTGGCAGTAGCGAGTAGCAAACATCATAATTGGTCCCAGAGTACAGCTCTTGTAACTTTTTGAGGTTACGTTAAGGGGTGCCTTGCACTTGTTTTCTATAGCCAGAGTCTTAAGGACAGCAATTCAAAGCTAACTCCTATTGTTCTGAGGCAACAGTGATAAAGTGATTAGTTTTGTCATGTATAGCATTATCTGCAATACTTTTGACAGTCTGGGGAACTTAAGTTCTTATTACTTGTTTAAATTATGTTTAGGGTTCCTCTTTTATTTGCCAGCTTTACATCTACAGTGTATCCTATATCAATAAAGATTCATGCGCAGACATAGCTAGTTTTCAGATTTCAGGTGCAACACACTGAGTGATGTAAATGTTCATGTTTTGTTCATACTTTTGTTTGAACTCATCTTTACTATTACAGTGAAAGAAAAACTCGCTCTTCAGTATGTTGGTTTCACAGAAATGTAAGATTTTACTTTGCCAAGATTTGACACTTGTAAGAATATTTGACCCAAGACCCCGTATTCGTTAAATAGACTTGTGCCGTGCACAGAAAAGCATGAACAGCTTCCCTGTGCACTGCAAGAGGAAAGGAAATGGAAAATAAAATGGAGACAATGTATAACTCAAATAACTTTAAAAATTGAAAAAAAAAGCCTGCACGCTACCACATGATGCACTAGAAAAGAAAAGAAATCTTACTCCAGAAATTGAGACAATTTCTGTCATTTTTCCAAAGTCAGGAAGGTTATAACAAAAAAAAGACTGCAATTCAAAATAACGTTGCCTTAGTTTAGCAGCCTTGTGAATGGGTCACAGATATTCTAAGAGTGGAAATTAACATAATTTTTTTTTAAAATAACCACTTAACTTTAAACAGAATGCAGTGTCACAAAGTAATTATTTTGTTAGTTGTGCAGTGTGTTTTAGGTTTCTGCCAGAGCAGTACTGTGCTAGTGACGGCATTATATGGACTAAAGTGTGTGAGGGCTGGAAGAGAGAGGTCACTGACTGCCATCTGGCATGTTTAGTAAAGTTCTGTGGTGAAATAGATATAAATATAAAATATGTTGAGAAGATGAGTGTAAAATAAATGGAGTAGCTGTGATATAGTGTCAGATCTTCTGCTCCCATCTTCCCATCTCTTGAGAGGGGAATATCTACACTTGATTAATGACTAGGAGGAAAAAAGCCACATGTGCGCATGATCATGTGGAAAATTTTCATTGTGGAGTCTTCTCTCAGGCTCAAATGTTATAATGTGCAATGAGTTGGGTGGCTGTGTTCACCTTCAGTTGAACAATTCTGCCATCAGCAGGTGTCACTGTAGCCAATCAGAAATACTAGAGAGTTGAAAGGGAAAAGGAAGTTAATTCTGTTGGCAACAAAAATTGAATCAAAACGTTGAACAAGTGGAACTGAAATATTGCCTCTTAATCATCATGTTATGTTATTTTGAATATACAGAACATCAAAATTAGGAGATGAAATATATACCGGTAATTGTCAGTCAGCCCTGGTAAATCACTTGTCTACCTTTCAGGAAAATATCCCTATGTATAGTCAGCATATCTTGTCCTGGGTTTGTAGAAAGCAAGGAACAAATATTTAACTTAGCTAAGTCAAGGGAAGAAACAATTTTATCTTCAAAACTGCTAAAACACTTTCAGAAAGTTTTAGAAGGTTAATTTCCAAAATTTATAACCAAAAATAATAATTTCATCACAGCAGAAAATATTTTCTTAAACTGTGATGTGAATTTGTCGTTGTGATTGTGGCCCTAAAAGAAAAACCTAATACAGTTATAAAAAGAGATTCTCATACATTAATAACTTATTACAGTGTTCTGACAGATTATATAATGTCTCAAAAGACAAATGATATTAAGTATTACTACATATTTGCATAGCACACAGGCAGACCATTTAAACTTTTTTAGCTTAGCTACTGTCTTATAACTTATCTAAAATAAAAAAATTGTATTGTAGAAAACAAAAAGGTGATGTTAAGTATTAGTTTCAACTAAATGTTCTATATGTTGACCGAATCATAATTGACTCCCTGAACTAATTCAGAGAAAGGAAAGGCTATAACTATATACCACAGCAATGTTACATATTTTTTCTCTTTCCATGTTTTATCATGTAGTCCTGTTCTTAGCAGCAGAGTCAACAAAGTAAGCACCCTCCACTACCAGCACACTCCATATCCTCAGATATTAGCCAAGATCTTATGTTCTTTATGATGTTACTGTTTCTGTAGCATAAATATCATAGAAAGACATCACATCAGAATTGTTGTTATAAATTGACAAATGGGACTGTCCCTGTGTTATCACTAGTTAATTTTAAGTAAATATATTTCCATATTTCTTGATCTATACATTTCCAAACTAAGTCCGTCCATCCATCGGCGGGCTGCTAGTACTTTCTGAAGCATTTTCTTATACTTAAATCCAGATTCTAAATAGGGTGGTTTATTGTCACATAGAAACCAGCTGGATGTTGGGCTGACCCAGAATTGATTCTGGTCAGTTTAAAAAAAATTATTTGTAATCTTCTAAAATATGAATCAAGACTGAGGCTACTGAAATACGACAAGCACTATTACTATAACTTCAAGTGGAATGTAAAGCAGAAATGTTTATATGATTATTTTAGCAAGACACTTCTATATTTTCAGTGTTTTTGCATAAAATAAATATAGTTTACTGTAATCACAGAGAGAATGGACAGAAACTGCCTTTGAGTGAAATAATTCATTCAAAAAAGGAATAGTTTAATCAATTATAGGGTTTTAGTTTGTGTGTGTGGTTGTTTGTTTGTTTTGAGAAGTGTGGGGGAATAATTTGTCTGAAAGCATTGTGGTGTTCTCTGTATACAACACAGCATGTATTTGAAATTTCTGGTTCATTTATGCATGGGGGATAGTTTACAAAATTCATTATGCAGAAAAGGGGATGAGCCTATGGACAGAGAAGTGGTTAAATTGCAATGAGAAGGGCTTCAGAATTAAATGAAGTAGAATAATTTAATGGGCGGAGAGAGACTGTGGTATTTAAATTGCCATTTGATGCCTCTTAAAATGAAAGTTTTGGATCTACTTCTGAAGCTTATATTCTAGGTAGAAAGGACTTGTTTGTGTAATTTGTTTTGAAATTAAATTAAACCAAATGAACCAAAATGAGTTTTCTCCTTGTCACTAAGGGCTCAAGAGCTTGATTGTGTCATCCTTAATCCCTTTGATTAGTATATTATTATACAAGCAGAATTCTACTATTTCCATCAAGTATTAGATCTAAAATACTGTAAGTGTGTGTGTGTGTATGCATGCATGTGTGTATATAAATTATAGTAAAAGCATATGTTAAATCTCATAGATCTAATACTTGACTAGCTGCACATGTTTAACATTCTATCTAATAGAGGATTACCATTACTCTGTGTACTTTGTATTTGTACACCTATGTTTTAAATGAATTTAAGTTTGTGTGTCAGTAAGATGAATCACAGAGTGTGGTACGTTTATGCATTCATAAATTCCCTTAATGCTAACTGACATGTCAGCATCCAGGGTCCAATCCTGCATGATGGTGAGCACCCAAACTTCCATGACTTCATTCATCTTTGAGGCTATCCTCTAGCGTAGGCTATCCCCCATGCTGCTGCTTTGTTGTTTGAACTGCACAAACCTTAGGCTGTATTAATGTTTTCGACTATTATGTCTGGAGAGAGAGAGATTAGTTCTATGTCTAAAAATTGGTTGTAGCTTTTCATGAAACTTACCCCAAAGGGAAACTTTCTGGACAGTCTTCTTGTTACTCGATGTGATCTAGTCAGAATCATATTTGTTCCTTTGGCATATTACTTTAGAGGGGTATGTTGAGTAAAATGAACAGGTACCATCTTGTATTGATCAGCCATCGTGGCAAGGAGCTATTATTAGATTTTGAAGGGGAAAGAGAAGGCATGAGAAATGAAGAGGAGAAAGTGGGACAGGTTATTGATGATGGCAATAACTGTGTTCACTGGTCTCCAAACACCGGAGCTGTAAAGTTGACCAGATGAGGAGATCAGTATAGATATGTTGAGGGGAAAAGACAACATGAAGAAGTATGGAGCATAGCTTCTTACCTGGCAGAGTTATTAAAGTTCATTGAAGGAAGATGAACTGTTTCAATATGTTAAACACTTGAGGCTGTTAAAAGAGAGTTGCTGTCAGAGGAAGAGGCATTGTTTGGGGAGGTTTTTCTTTTTTTCTTTTATTTATTTTTTCCCCTCAAAATTTGAGTTTATTTCAGTGCCTCCACAGCTGTATCTCACTCCGTGATTAGAAATTAAAAAGGCAGCTAACCACTTCCTCTGACCTGGTGAGGCCACAACTCCATTAGTCATTCATTTTTAAAAGCTAAGATCACCTTGTGAGTCAACCAAGAACATAAAGATGTCCATTGCTAAAATATACATTTTTTTTTGTATCACTTCACTCATCCATTTGGTATGATGTCTTCCTCAGCTACAGCTATATTGTAGGCAAACCCTGCCATAGTACAGGAGCCAAGCATGCTGAGTATTATATAGCTCAGTGTGTAATGAGATGCACTAGCCAGCAGAGATGAAATCCAGCATGATTCAGAATATGCAACTTTTATGCAAACGGTGACTCTAATATAATTAATTTGGTGGTAATAAAAGGCAAAAAATGTAATTCTACATTCTGCTTGATAGTAAGAAGTGCACTAAATTAAGAGACAGTGAACTCTCAACAGTAAATTTTGCTTGAGGGTTAAACTCCCTGTTCTATTGAAAGGTCACCACATGATTCAATGTTTTTAATCCTTCCACAGTGTAATGACATTTTAGGGGTTGTTTGCAAACATATATCAAGGTTGTCTATACAGAATCACCTTTGATTTCCATGCCTGGAGAAGGGATGTCTCCTCTATTATGTATAAAACACGTGCTAATTTAAATGCTGTCATAGGAATTTGTCTTACATATGTTCTGGAAAATAAATTGAGACTATTGAAACAGATCAGGTTTTATTGCAGAAAGAAAACAATTTATATAATTATGAACTACCATCTAATCCATTTGTGGAATGAACTATTATATAGGGGTCTTCCCTTCTCAGGTGAGTATGCATGATTCCCATTAGTTTTAGTGGGAGTAATGTGACATACAAATGGAAAAGCAAATAAACTTCTGAAGTTCAAATGCTGCCCTTGGATGCACTCCAGTGAAGCCAACGGGAGTCCCATACGTTACGCGTTGGACGGTAGAATCGGGTTCTTAATGTGATGCAGTCAGTCGTGAGAAGGATCAGCTGGTAGCTCTTTGAGAAACCAGTCCAAATAAAAAAAAACTGCAGAAGTTTAATTATGTATAACCCGTTTGTTTCCTGAAGAATTTCATCTTGTCAAAAAACAAGGGCCAGATTTTGGTTGGCCTTTGTGCTGCTTCACAGGGTGGGAGATAAATAGGAAGCAATGAGTGAGTAGCATTCCCATCTGCACCCTTGTGAACCTAGAGCAATCACAGTTGTCCATGGGCTCTGAGGAATGCAGGAATTACTCCCTGCGTGTCTAGGGTGGTGACAGGGACATGTCCTGGCTGACCTCTCTACTGGGTGCTTGACTGCTCCATCTTAAAATAACCCCATTCACCAGGAAGCTTAGGGAAGAATTGTGCTCCCTGAAGCAAATTCCTTTCCAGAGTTACTGCAGCAGCATTACACAAAATGTCCCTTTCTTGGTTAAGTGTTTTCTCAGCTGGATTGGACCTTGATTGGACCTTTCTGGCCTTGATTGGAACCAGGAAATGCAGAGATGTATGAAAATGAAGGGGAAATAATAACTCCTTTTTTCGATCCTCAGTAGACATTTGGCTCAAATTTGGTTTGAGGGATGGTGATTTTGGGGGGTTTGTTGTTAATTTGTCTGATCCAGTTTCTTAGTTAAAATGTTTATTGACTTTGAAGTGAATAGATGTGTGTACTCCTAGTCACTGCTTATGGGGAAAAATAAAAACTTAATCAGTTACATTTCTCATTTCTGAAATTTTGGTCAGAGTCTCTGCGGTTTTCCCTGCCTCAGCTTCCAGAGAGCTTAAATTATGATGTCGGAACTCAGATTGTTTAGCTTCTTTTCTGTGAAGTGATTCATCTTGCATCTACATCCCTGGGATTATCATGGAAAAGGGCACAGCAGAAGGATGCAGTTCTATTTATGGAAGGTGTACCACACTGACAATAACTAAATGGAGCATTCACTGAGGGAACAGTGATGCACCAACATGCAGGAGGAAGTGGATTCTCTGACAATGCCAAGCTAACTAAAACTTTTTAAAGGGAAACTTACAAGCTTACTCCAAATAGCTGTAGGGCTAAATGGCATTTCCAGTCTTCAGTTCTTAGCAGTCAAAAATAATTGTGTCAATCTACTTCAAATCAAGTGGAGACTGTGGCTAAGAGCAAGGTCTTATCTTCTCTAGTCTTGCTGAAGATTGCTTATTCCTACATAATTGTCATATGGGGTGAGATTAAAGGACACCAGGCAAAACATCAGATGCTGTTGTTTGGGTTCCTTTCCTATATCACACAACAGAGCAGAAAACTTCATCATGTCACTCATTTTATTTTTTGGATTTCTACACTCTTGTGTGACTGCTTTCTCCCTTTGTGCCACAGGATTGCTTGGTATAGTCCTTTCCTCTTATATGAATTGCTAAGGGTTGCCTGGATCTCTCAGGGCTTGCTGTTATACAAAATGCATTGTTCACATCCAATAAGTGCCCTTGAACTTTGTCTTTCATTCCCAGAGTTTTCAGGTTGTTTTCCTATCATTTATTCTATTTATCACATAAATGAGATCCACCTCTAGTCAAGATTAAGAAACCCCAGATATTTCAATGTTCAGAGATGCAGAGAGGAAGGATTCCCACAGGAAAAAAAAACACACCACTTGCCCTGTTGTGAAGCTTCATACCTAAACCACAGTCCGTCTGGCAATTATGCCATAAGCTCTGACCAGCCTGTAAGTAGGCACGGTGCCATTGAAACAGTTAGTTAAAATTGTAGGCAGCCAAGAATCTGGCTCAAATGTGTTTCTTGAGGGCAACAGTCCCAGCTAAGACAATTTCTATTTGTCTGTGCTCAATCTGTACACACAGGCTGGGTTACCATTAAAAACAGTGCATGAAGTGACCATTTATTTACATTTATAAGAGGAGGAGGGTGATGCAGAATGAAGAGAAAAGAGAATTGCTCTGAAGATCCTATCTGCACAGGATTTTCACACTTTGGTCTCAAGCTCCCAGTGCAAGACAAGGCAGAATTCTTACTTTGCGGAAGTGATGGCGGAGGTACAAGACTCCCTCTGGTGGTTAGTCATCCCCAACCAAAATGTCACAACTGTGGATTCTTTCCAGGCAATTACCTCTTGACAATAGTCAGGCAAGGAACACCCTTCAGGATCCACAACATATTTTTTGTCTGTTGCCTATCTTGCTCGGCTTTACCTGCTTTTAATTTGTTTATTCTCTCCCCTCCCCGAAACAGTCTAGCCAGACAAATAAAATTTAGCACTATATGTCACACGTCAGGACCCATCAGTAAAACATATCTTCCTCTGAAACATCTGGTACTAGCTTCTGCTGGTAATAGCATACTCGACTAGGGGTACCATTGATCTTCGTTGGTCTGACAATTTCTGTGTTCCTAAAAATGTAGTTAAAAATTATAGATTTTAAAAAAACCTTGAGATGAATTATTTGAAGATTCAAAACATGGTTGTGCAATCACATTTGTATCTGTAAATGTAGTTTCTACTTTACTAGGAATGTACAAGATTGTGTTTTATTCTCACTTTTAATTACCTGCTCTGCTTTTAATTGTGCTAGACTCATCCTAGACTCAGGCATATGGCAACTTTTTTCTGTGGTGTCTGTTAGAACTTGTTCAAGTGAATGTCTTTCCAATGGTAGTGGAAAGAAACAGAAAAAGGCCCTTCCATCTCTCCTCTGCAAAACTTCAGAAACTCCATTTGAACAGGCATGCTTTCCCACATACCATGTATACTTCTGCAGTCCCCACTTGCCTCCTGTGTGGTGTCTGAAGTCAGAGAACAGGACCTCACAGTGGTGTCCTGAGAAGAGAAGAACTGAGAAGAACTCATGGAACATGTCACTAGGTACTGTATGTTCCTTTCTTATGTTAACCTAAAAGTGCAGTGTACATTACTGCTATTCAAGATAGCAGTAATTACCTTTCTGTAGCTTTTACTTACCTCGGGGGGGATTTGTGTGTAGCTAGCAGGTAGAAAGCCAATATCAGCAGGTAAAAAAGCATGCTGCCAGTTCTGCAGCAGGGAATCCTAGGATAGAAGGCAGATGGGCAACTCAGTGGGGAAATTGCTTAACGTGTTCTAATATCCTTGGCACCTGTGAATTCAAAAGTTTCAGGTTCCTGCCTTAACTTCAATCCCGTCAGCCCAGTGTCAGGGGAGAAGCATGCCCAGGCACTTAGAAAATGCACGGGTCCAGATTACTGGAGCAAGACTGCCCAACTGTGCCATTGTACATGGGAAGGAGAGGATATATGCCATAAGGAAGATGCTGGATGGTTCTTCCCTGCTTAGTGCTGCCAATATACCAGAGCTCTGACAAGTAATGCCTCTGCTGTTCTAGCCCTGGACCTCCCTGAATAAAGACTGACAGCTGTGCTCAAGTGTGTGGTCCTGTGGTAAATTGCATCTATACCAAATGGAAATCAGACTGGAATCACCAAACTCAAATCATCTAAGAATGAAATGGTATTAAAACTCCAGAACAGAAAAACTATTGCATGAACTATTAACCAGCATAATTTCTATCATACTTCTTTTATTTTTTTCTTGAGAGGGAGAGTTTACTTACAGCCTGGTTATTCTAGGTTCTCACAGCTCTAATATGTTTATAAATCCTATTTATTACTTGGTCTGGGTAACAAATCTTTCCTTCATTTTCAAGCCTTTTATGGATATTTGTCTAAAGCAAAATACTATTCAAACCAAGAAGAATTTTGCTGTCAAGAAAAGAAAAGGAGTACTTGTGGCACCTTAGAGACTAACCAATTTATTTGAGCATGAGCTTTCGTGAGCTACAGTAGCTCACGAAAGCTCATGCTCAAATAAATTGGTTAGTCTCTAAGGTGCCACAAGTACTCCTTTTCTTTTTGCGAATACAGACTAACACGGCTGTTCCTCTGAAAGCTGTCAAGAAAGTGATTTCAAATAAACAACTTTTCAAATAAATAACCTTTTTTCAGTTAGATATGTGAAATCATTTTGGGCAGCCTTATGTGAAAACTTTAGTCTGTGAAAACACTAAGAAGAGGAGGTTGCCGATGAAGACACATGTACATGCTAGTGAGCACCCATAGTGTGCAATGGGTTTTTGTGAAGTTTATCATATACAAGTTAACTCTCAGTTCAGGCCTTTCCCCCCCCCCCCCCCCCGTCTGAAGTACAGGGACTTTCTAGTAAATGATTTGGTTCAATCTGATGCTTTTCTTCAGTATCTTAAAAGAAACACCACACAAGAGCTGTTTGTAATATTTTAGCCTACTTGTGTGTTGTTCTTTTACTTTTACAGCATTTACTGTATGTGGATGCTCTATTAATCTTTCTATATGAACAGTTTCTCTATTTAATTAAATTAGGCCCAATGAGACAGTGCATAGCCCTGTGATAAGCTCATTCATCTTTATTTGATTCTTTGTTGGCACCTGAGTTGCCCTATGACATAGGTTAAGTCATTGAGTAGCCATTACCTCCTCATTTGCTCTCTCATGTTGCTCCTAACCACCTTCTTGAAGTCAAATCCACATGATTTGTGCCAATTTCATGGGGGCACAAACTGGAACATCCGATAGCTTTCTACATGGCTGATTTTACACAATCTTGCTTACACATCGCAAGCTGCTATGTCTGTCAAAACACAATTTTTCGCCTCCTCCTTATGGGCTTTGATAGAGCTATGAGTACTAGAGGTCTCAATTATAAAATGTCATGACACTGCTACACAATTTTTTTACAGTAATTTCACAGTGTCGCTTTGTGATTATTTCAGGATAGCTTTGAACCATGACTGAAATGAATTGTGGACCTTAGTGTATTGGGGATACAAATTGTGAGCTGGTGTGACAGAGAGGCAGATGTTGTTAGGAATCAACTCTGCTTGGGGAGAGGGAAGCGTGCATTTTTCAGAAAGTCAGATTATGGAAAGCAAGAAAGGGGGGGAAATAGCGGGGGAGGGGAAAGGAAACAGAAGAGGGGGGAGAGAGAGAGAGAGATTTACTCATAAAACAAAGTTGGGTAGTGCAGCTTTAATTCAAATCAACTGTTAGCTCTAGACAGACTTTTTCAAATTCCTGAGAGCCCAGCTTCTGAAAGCCAGAATTCTTCCAGAAGTGTGTGTGTGTGTGTGTTCTCCAAAGAGTTAGTCATTTAACAATAGAATGATTTTGAAAGATATAGTCAGGAGTTGGATTCATGCCCTATAAAAAGAGTTGCTGGCTCTGGCAGATAGCTACATCAGTTTATACTACAGCTTTGAATAGTTAGTAGGGGGCCATTTATATAGATCTCTTTACAAACACTGCTACCATCTTTCAGAGTAGTAAGAGGGTGGGGGGCCAGCCACTCAAACTACTATTTACCCTGCCCCAGGCCTTACCAAGAACTGGGAAAGGGGAATCACACATCACCTCCACTTCCTAAGGCAAGGTGGGAAAACCCTGCATAAGGGTCCGATTCAAGATAGCATCCTTATTCAGATAGGGCATGTAAATGTTTTCCTAGCAATAACAGATTGAAGCATGTGCTTAAATGCTCTTCTGAATCCGGACATATGACATTTAACTTTTGTGCAAGCTTCGCCCCCACCAGAATCAGAGATAACCCTTTTTAAAAAAGGGGGTGTGTGGCATGGCTCCAATGGAATCAAGCTGTGGGAGTTAGGGGGGGAGGCGCAAAAAAGAGCTAAGCAAAGCTGGTGTGGAGACACAGAACTCCTGTACAGATGATCCTAACTTCCTACAGATATCTCAAGATCAATGGGGCTGGATTGATTAACTTCCATGAGGTTTTGCAGGGGAACTGCCCCGAAGCACCCCTTAATTCAGCCTATGTCAAGGTTCCTCCCGCACTCTGAACGCTAGGGTACAGATGTGGGGACCTGCATGAAAACTTCCTAAGCTTATCTTTACCAGCTTAGGTCAAAAAGTTCCCCAAGGTACAATATATTTCACCCTTTGTCCTTGCATTGGCTACTACCACCACCAAACAAACTTCTCTACTGGGGAAGAGCTGTTTGGAAACGTCTTTCCCCCCAAATACTTCCCAAAACCTTGCACCCCACTTCCTGGACAAGGTTTGGTAAAAAGCCTCACCAGTTTGCCTAGGTGACTACAGACCCAGAGGACCCTTGGATCTTAAGAACAATGAAAAAGCATTCAGTTTTCTTACAAGAAGACTTTTAATAGAAATAGGAGTAAATAGAAGTAAAGAAATCCCCTCTGTAAAATCAGGATAGTAGATACTTACAGGGTAATTAGATTCAAAACATAGAGAATCCCTCTAGGCAAAAACTTAAGTTACAAAAAAGATACACAGACAGAAATAGTTATTCTATTCAGCACAATTCTTTTCTCAGCCATTTAAAGAAATCATAATCTAACACATACCTAGCTAGATTACTTACTAAAAGTTCTAAGACCCGACCCCATTCCTGGTCTATCCCCAGCAAAGGCAGCATAAAGACAGACCTACAGACCCTTTGTTTCTCTCCCTCCTCCCAGCTTTTGAAAGTATCTTGTCTCCTCATTGGTCATTTTGGTCAGGTGCCAGTGAGGTTACCTTTAGCTTCTTAACCCTTTACAGGTGAGAGGAGTTTTCCTCTGGCCAGGAGGGATTTTAAAGGGGTTTACCCTTCCCTTTATATTTATGACAGCCTATGATTCAGAAAAAATTAAAAAAGGAAATTCTTAAAGGAAAACTTTCCCTCCCAAATTTCTTCCTGCAGGCTTTTTCGAAGGGGAGAAAAATCAGGCACATTGTGAACGTTATTATTCACATTTTAATATATTTAGTGCTATAAGTGTTCACGGCACTTAAAAGACAAATAAAAATGACATGTACCCGGTACGCAAAGGAATTTGCAGTCTAAATTAGACATAATGCAGCAGGAGATGACAAGTAAACAAAAGGGGGAGAGGGAAGGAGGGAAGGGAGAACAGACATATGAAGGAAATTATTAACTCACAATTGGGGGAAATTTCTGTTACATTTTGCTTTCAGTTTAGGAATTTGATTCTGCAATGATGTATAATAGTAACAAAAGCTAGACGTCTGCTTTGTTTAAAATGCTATTTGCCTGTGATGATTAGCGCATTCCTTGTATTAACCTTCCCTTGTTTTATTCTATGGATGTTTCGCAACAAAAACTTTTTCTACTTGGCACAAGAACACTGGACTGGGACAGCTGCCAGGCTTTTTAAAGCCAATCTTCTATATGCTCTGAGCTGGGTTTTGAAACACTTGTGCGCCTCTATGTCACCACTCCTTCAGAACTCCAAGCAGGCTTGTATTTTGGTATCTATATCACAAGGCCCGGAACTGGAAGTAGCCATGTGCTCTAGCTTGGGGCCTGATCCTGCCAGATACTGAACTCTCTTTAGGAGCATGCTTCCCAGCATAGGTAGACTGACATGCTCTCATTCTGCTTGAGATAGCATACGAAGAATAACACAGCACCTTATGTTAGCTGACCAAATACAAACCCGCCTTATCCCTGGGTTACATATTCAGATGGCTAGCCCAACCTGCCTTCCATGCCACTGCGGCCACACTGCTATTTTTGGCAAAGAGTCCTGTGGCACCTTATAGACTAACAGATGTATTGGAGCATAAGCTTTTGTGGGTGAATACCCACTTCGTCGTATTCACCCACGAAAGCTTATGCTCCAATACATCTGTTGGTCTGTAAGGTGCCACAGGACTCTTTGCCGCTTTTACAAATCCAGACTAACACGGCTACCCCTCTGATACTTGACTGCTATTTTTAGTACCCTATCTCAAGCAGACCAAGTGCAAGTCTGTATACTTGCGCTAGGAAGTGTACTCCAAGCTGTTGTGTAGACATACCCTTCAAGAGAGATTTAGCAACTTTCAGCTCTCATTGAAGTCCGTGGGTCTTGCTGGAGTACAGCACTTAGAAAGAGCAGTGTTTGACAATATTCTTTTACATTTTCATTTTATAATCTCTCTGCTCTAAGGACCCTATCTTATTAAACAGACACTGTCCACTGTGAGCCCTGATCCAGCAAGGAACTGGGGCACACAAATTGTCCCACTGAGGTTATTGGGTCTTTTCATGTGCTGAAAGTTAGATATATACTTAACACCTTGCTGACTTGGAGACATAGTGCTCATATAACATGCTGGCAGTTGTTCTGTTGACTTCAATGAGCTTTTAATCAGGCCCAAAGCATGCTATTCCCTACTCACATGATTAGCCCACATAGAGGGGATGAGCCTACCACTGCGATCTATTAATGGGGTTACTCTACCTAATTCAAGTGTTAGAGGCCCTTGATTTTTGTGGCAAAGGTCCTTTCTGATGCCCATGAGTTATACGCACTATTGTGAAGTCAATGAGCCTACTCACAGTAGGACGCGCTGTACTGGTAGCAAATGTCTGTATGTCAGGCTCTTATTGCTTAATAGGAACAGTAAGTTCCAACTGAACTCCAGGTGAGAACTGAGTTTGTTGTATTTATTTAAGGGTCTTTAACTTCGAAGGGTCTATACGTGGCTCTAAGCGTTTTTACACAAAATGTATAAAATTACCAATACGATCTACCCAGTACAAAATGCACGATAGGCTGCCTTGAAATGAAATGTATCTGAAATAAACCCCACGTAATCACCTTGGGGCTCTCACACCATTCCTCTCTCCCAAAAGTAAGAGAAAAAAGATAAGCATTTCAACATGCCATAAAGGTTAAGAAATTCAAGGCCTGCTGCACCAAGGCAGGCAGTGAGTTTAGGAGTTCAACACCCTTAAAAAAAAAAAATCCTTCCCTCTAATCCCTCCCTTTTAAAAGTAGGAAACTATGAGCTTGAGCACCTCACTATGGCAGTTTCAAATGAGGGACAGAGGATGGTTCTCACAGGTAGCCTGCATCCAAACAATTTAGAAATGTATAGATCAAGACCAATACACCTGATGCTCCTTCTCCCCTGATAACTACACTTTTCACTTTGTGCTTTAATTTATTAACTTCACTGCTATTAAATTAAAGTTGTTAACTTAATTAAGGCTTTTTAAAAATTTCCGGCTGGCATGTGTTTGCTACCTTTTTGGTGTTTACCTAATATTGGTCAATTGCCTTCACTTTTTTTAGACAAGATTCTAAAGTTTTATGGTTTTATAGAAGTATTAAATCAGTAATAATAAAAGATTGTATATATGGCAGATAAAGGACAGAAGAAGATGGAGAGCAAATGTTAAGTGGGGGGGGGGAAATGCTTTTAACCCCCTCCACACACACACACACACACACACACACGCCATTAATGCTTGTTTGATGTACAGTACAAGCCACTTGTTGCCAGCAAAACCGGCTATTTCATTTAGTCCGTAAAGCTAAGTACTTTCACCCAGCACTAATAACATTACTTTATATTGCAGGTTCTAGCATTTTTATTGTTACATAGAACAAGGATAACCTTCGTAAATCTAAAACTCCTGTGCAATCTTACAAGAAAACTCAATTAATCAATTAGAATACTGTACTCAAATTACAATGGAATTATGTGCCTCTGTTGCTGAGAACCATTGGAACTTGTGGTGCATTACATCAATTAAGAATACTTAATTTCTAAGTGGCACAAATGAACAAAGTATGAGTCATAGTGAATGTTTACTCCTTAAAGCCATCAGTGCTAATGGTTTTGTAACCTTTGTAAATTTAATATGGGCTTCATTGATACAGCAAACTAAACTCAAGCCAGGATGGTGTAATATTACTGCTCATCTACACAGAGCTTTATGCAGACACACACTTAATTGCATAAATAATAAAGATACATTTTGAAGTAGGCATCTACTTACACTACTTTTTGTGAGCAGATATGATCATACTATGCTATCACACTCCAAGAAGTGCACTTAAGCCAATCAATAAGTAATGATTCATAACATCTTATTTCAGAGTGAAGTTATGATAAGCAAAGATTAGGCTAAGAAAGCAGCAAATTTCAGAGTCCAGTAGAAGGACATCTTGTATGTGTCTAAATATTATACCTGCCTTTTTAGAACTTTGTGCCTCACTGTACTTTCATATTAAAATGAGCTCAGAATAAATGACTATATTACAACATTGCAAAACTTACCTTTGCAAACCTTCTGGCATTATTCATAAACACAACCTGTAATATTTTGTGTGTATATTGGAGGTTGCTTTTTAGTCATAGATGGCAACTAAAACACATTACTTTACAAACTTATACCCTAATCCTGCAGACTCTTTTTACAGGTCACAGAGCTTGCTACCATGATAAGAATGACTTTGTTCACAGTAATAAGCACTATAACAAGGTATTCCCCCCCCCCCAATATATATATGTACAGAAGGGACTCTCCTCACACAATCATTCCCCTCTGCTGAACCATTTTCTCCCTTTTCTGGACCCAGTGGAGGAAAGGCAGAGACTGAGTGGCTGTGGGAAGAGTGTGTGGGTGTATCTTTTCCCTGAAACAATCAGGGAGTCCCAGGGGAACCCAAGGTAAGGGAACTTCAGTGGAGCATTACAAGCAACGTGAGGGTGGGTGGGTTGATTTGGGGGTGGGGGGTGTTTTCTTCTGGCTGATTTGCTAAAGGGAATATTATTTGAGGATAGGCTCCTCACTGTTTTTCCACAGGGGGCAAACCCTGCCCTCAAACTCTCACCAGGATTATGTTTGAGGGGGATCATCATAAAGGGATTTTTTTGGAAACTGGCTCTCCCACATCCTGATCTGATCAGGTTATACCACTGGAGGAGATAATTTGGCCGCAAGCTTGGTAGTGTTTGCAAAGTTAGATCCTTAATATATAAGGCCTAAACAAAACATTAGCGCATGGCATCATTTGCAATATCCATACCTCCAATTTTTCTGCTTAAGTCTTGGCAAAGGGAAATTGGACATGGATATATGCAGTATTTGCATATGCTTATTATTAGCCCTTGAAAACCAGCTCTAATGCTAAAAGAAAAGGAGTACTTGTGGCACCTTAGAGACTAACCAATTTATTTGAGCATGAGCTTTCGTGAGCTACAGCTCACTTCATCGGATGCATACTGTGGAAACTGCAGAAGACATTATATACACAGAGACCATGAAACAATACCTCCTCCCACCCCACTCTCCTGCTGGTAATAGCTTATCTAAAGTGATCATCAAGTTGGGCCATTTCCAGCAAAAAACAGGTTTTCTCACCCTCCGCCCCCCCCCCCCCCCCAAACTCACTCTCCTGCTGGTAATAGCCCATCCAAAGTGACCACTCTCTTTAAAATGTGTATGATAATCAAGGTGGGCCATTTCCAGCAAAAATCCAGGTTTTCTCACCCCCCCACCCCCCTCCAAAAACCACACACACAAACTCACTCTCCTGCTGGTAATAGCTCATCCAAAGCGACCACTCTCCCTACAATGTGCATGATAATCAAGGTGGGCCATTTCCAGCACAAATCCGGGTTTTCTCACCACCCCCCCCCACCCCCCCGCACACACACACACAAACTCATTCTCCTGCTGGCAATATCTCATCCAAACTGACCACTCTCCTTACAATGTGCATGATAATCAGGGTGGGCCATTTCCAGCATAAATCCAAGTTTAACCAGAACGTCGGGGGGGGGGGGGTGTAGAAAAAAACAAGGGGAAATAGGCTACCTTGCATAATGACTTAGCCACTCCCAGTCTCTATTTAAGCCTAAATTAATAGTATCCAATTTGCAAATGAATTCCAATTCAGCAGTTTCTCGCTGGAGTCTGGATTTGAAGTTTTTTTGTTGTAAAATAGTGACCTTCATGTCTGTGATTGCGTGACCAGAGAGATTGAAGTGTTCTCCGACTGGTTTATGAATGTTATAATTCTTGACATCTGATTTGTGTCCATTTATTCTTTTACATAAAGACTGTCCAGTTTGACCAATGTAAATGGCAGAGGGGCATTGCTGGCACATGATGGCATATATCACATTGGTGGATGTGCAGGTGAACGAGCCTCTGATAGTGTGGCTGATGTTATTAGGCCCTGTGATGGTGTCCCCTGAATAGATATGTGGGCACAGTTGGCAACGGGCTTTGTTGCAAGGATAGGTTCCGGGTTTAGTGGTTCTGTTGTGTGGTATGTGGTTGCTGGTGAGTATTTGCTTCAGGTTGGGGTGCTGTCTGTAGGCAAGGACTGGCCTGTCTCCCAAGATTTGTGAGTGTTGGGTCATCCTTCAGGATAGGTTGTAGATCCTTAATAATGCGTTGGAGGGGTTTTAGTTGGCTGTATAGTTTTTCCAAACAAGCAGGGGGAAATCATGTGTTTCATTTATAAATACACCTTATTTTAATTGAATCTTAAAAAATACCAAATGTTCAGATTGTTATTGTGTATGTTGTATGCATCTGTTTGATCTTGTAAGTACTTGGTCTAAAGTATTTGATCTTATATGTTATGTGCATGAAAATTATGTTTTATGGGGAATTATGTGACTGCCCTCACGGTCCTTGCACCTGTCCATTCTTTGTGCTTTTTATTTTGAAACAAAATAAAGTAAGATGAATTGAAAGTATGGATGGCCACTGACATTTGAAACACTGTATCGATTAGACTTGCTCCAAGTAGAGTTCCATGACTGTTAAAACGCACACTGTTTACACCAGACCAATGTTGCTAATATCACCGGAGTTGAAATTTAGCAACCATGGGAAAGATTTTGGGTAAATATCCCTAGCGTAGACAGGGCTGACTGTATGTGAGTGAGCTGCATCACCTTGTCACCTAAGGACATCGTAGCTTCCTGCAAACTTTTCTTTTGTTTTTTAAATTTAACATTTCTTTCAGTTTATATAAATAAAAAATATAATTGCCACCCCCGGTCCACAGAAAATTAGAATATTTAAAGCTTATACTTTTTAAAATAAGCAGCCAATTCTCATTAGATTCCTTGGTATTCCTTAGAATTAAATTAATCTTAATCTATTTCATTCAATATTGATGTAGAATTCAAATTCAATTCCATGGAAATTGTAATCAAGCAGTTAATTAACATACTAAGGTTGAGAAGCATTACTGTTCTTCTTGAAGACAAAACCCTACTTTCTCACGTTGAAAGAATGAGGGATATTTTCTCAGTGAAATGAGATTTTGGGGGGTAGGGGAGCAGGGGGAAGAAGGACTTTCTGAACTCAAGGCCAGGAGTTAATTCCTTGTATGCTTTAAAGCCTTTGAAAAGATACCTCTTCTTTATCACTGTTGAAGCCATATGTGTGTGTTAAGTAGAATTTTGGCATATTTTATTTAAACATTTTTTAAATGAAAAATGGCTTTTAGACCAAATTTTCAGTTTTGTCAAAAATTTCTATGTCAAACTATAAACAGAAAAACATTTTCTATCAATTTTTGGCTTTCAAATCTGAATTGTTTTACTGAAAACTGTTTTGTTTCAGCTTTTGTTAAAAAAAAAGTGTTTAGGAAGAGCAATTAAAAAATTCTGCAAAAAATAATTGGCCTTTTTCAATCACCTCTAGTATTTTAAATAACTAAAGATGATAGTTAACTGATATTTAATGGAGTTAATTCATCACACCTTTTACACATATGTCCCATTTTGTCTTAAAGTTTGATAACAATGGTCTTTCTATAGCTTCTTGGAATGTAACATCTAATGCTTTTATACCTTAATGCATTGATATTTAGAGTGCATGAATACACCAAGCATATGAATGTAAAATGATACTATACAATAATCTAGCTGTAAAGCATTGCCTAATAATTCCCACTACAGCTTCTCTGTGATGGCAGACACAGTAACAGGATGACCAGCTCCTTGCACGTCTAGGGGTAAAATGTATAAAAAATATAATTGCCACCCCCAGTCCACAGAAAATTAGAATATTTAAAAGCTTATACTTTTTAAAATAAGCAGCCAATTGTCATTAGATTCCTTGATATGTCTATGCGTGGTCATGGAGTATTTCAGTTTGAGTGACATATGCTGAAGGTCTCATGCTGCCACTAGTAAAACATCCTTGGGATTTCTAAATATTATAGATGACAGTTTCCTAAATCAAAAAGTGTTGCATCCATTGGGGAATTCTATATTAGACCCCGTTTTGGCAGACAGAGGAACTAACCACAGAACTAAAAGTTAATGGTAACATGTATAAGTGATCATGGCTTTAACACATTGACAATTTGCAAACAGAATAAAGTCCAGACCAGTGAGATGTCACTGTCACTGTGTGTGGGTCAGCTTGGAGGAAGAATTTAATCAGAAAAATGTGAATGATCATTGGGAATTGTTTAAGAACAACTCACAGGATGCCCAAAGAGTGACAATTGAGGAATAAGTCATTATTGGTTAAAAAATCGACAGGGTTAAGAAGGGAAGTGAAGGCAGCTATACAAATTAATGGAAGAAAGAGGAAGCTGATAATAATGAGTATAAATTAGAAGCTAGGAATTGTAAAAAACTGATAAGGTAAGCACAGGAACACAAGGAAAAATCTATGGTCAGCAGAATTAATCATAGAAATGTAGGGCTGGAAGGGACCTTGAGAAGTCAAGTCCAGCCCTTTGCACTGAGGAAAGAGCAAGTAAACCTTGATCATACCTGACAGGTGTTTGTCCAACTTGTTCTTAAAAATCTCCAGTGATGGGGACTCCACAACCTCCCTTGGAAGCCTATTCAAGAGCTTAGTTACCTTTATAGGTAGAAAGCTTTCCCTAATATCTAGCCTAAATCTCCCTCATTGCAAATTAAGCCCATTACTACTTGTTCTTCCTTCAGTAGACATGCAGAACAATTGATCACAGTCCTCTTTATAACAGCCCTTAACATATGTGAAGACTGTTCTCGGGTCCCCCCTCAGTCTTCTTTTCTCCAGACTAAACATGCCTAGTATTTTTAACCTTTCCTCTTAGGTTGGTTTTTGAAAACCTTTTATCATTTTTGTTGCTCTCCTCTGGACATATCCCTAGTTTGCTTATGAGCATATCATGTGGGACAGTCAAGGCCTACTAAAATCAAGATATAGATCATCTTCTGCTTCTCCCTATCTACTAACCAGTAACCCTGTCAAAGAAGGAAATGAGATTTTCTTGGGCATGATTTCTTCCTGACAAATCCATACTGGTTATTCCTTATAATTTTATTAAAGACCATAAGGATTTTTAAAAAGTATATTAGAAACAAAAATAATCTTTATTGGCCATACCGGGCATTGGTCATTACCAGATGGAAATGGTAGCATTGTCACCAATAGTATAGAAAAGGCAATAAATATAATAAATCAATAAATATTTCTGTTCTGCATCTGGGGAAAAAAATCAGATGATGTAGTCATGTCATATGATAACACTTTTCCATTTCACCAGTATCTCAGAAGGATGTTAAACAGTGGCTACTAAAGTTAAACATTTTTAAATTAGCTGGTCCAGATATCTTTAAACCAAGAGTTTTAAAAGAGCTGGCTGAGGAGTTCACTGGACCATTAATATTAACTTTCAATAAGTCTTGGATCACCAGGGAAGTTCTAGAAAACTTGGGGAAAAAAGCTAATGTCATGCCAATATATAAAAAGGGTAAATGGAATGACGAAGGTAATTATAGGCCTGTTGGTCTTCCATTGATCTCAGGCAGGATAATAGAGCTCCTGATATGGGGACTCAAGTAATAAAGAATTAAAGGAGAGTAATATAATTAATGCCAATCTATTTATGGAAAATAGAACTTGCTACCTTTTTTGATACATTTGGTTGATAAATGTGTGTAGTGCTGACGTAATGCTTCTGTAAGGTGTTTTACTTGGTACTGCATGACACTTCATTTTAAAAGCTAGAAAGATATAAAATAAACATGGCACACATTAAAGGGATTAAAAACTGGTTAACTGACAAGTCTCAAAATGTAATTGTAGATGGGGAAATCATCATCAAACATATGTTTTTAGTGGGGTCCCATAGAGAGATTAGTTCTTGGCCATATACTATGTAATATTTTTGTTAATGACCGAGACGAAAACATAAAATCATCACTATTAATATTTGCAGATGACCCAAAAGTTGGGGGAATGATAGATGATGAAGAGGACAGGTCACTGATACAGAGTGAGAATTCTCCCAATTGGAGAATTGCTTTGTAAGCTGGGAGCTAGAAAACAATATTCAGTTTAATTCAGCTAAATGTAAATGCATGCACTTAGGAACAGAGGATGTAGACCATGCTAACATGATGGTGGACTTTGTCCTGGGAAGCGGTGAAAAAGATTTGAGGGTCATGGTGGATAATTAGCTGAGCATGAGCTCCCAGTGCGATACTGTGGCTAAAAGGGCTAATGCAATCCTTGGATGTATAAATAAGGGAATCTTGAGTAGGAGTAGAGAGGTTATTTTACATCTGTATTTGGCACTGGTCCAACTGCTGCTGGAATACTGTGTCTAGTTCTAATATCAACAATTCGAGAAGGGTGTTGATAAATTGGAGAAGATTTAGAAAAGAGCCATGGGAATGATTAAAGGATTCGAAAACATGCCCTTATAGTGATAGACTCAAGGAGCTCAATCTATTTAGTTTAACAAAGAGAAGGTTAAAGGATGACTTGATTACAGTCTACCTACCTACATGAGGAACAAATATTTAATAAAGGGCTCCTCAGTCTATCAGAGAAGATATATAACTCAGTCCAATGGCGGGAAGATGAAGCTAAATTCAGACTGGAAACAGGATGTACATTTTTAACAGAGTAATTAACCATCAGAACAACTTACTATAGGTTGTGGTGGAGTCTCCATTCTTGGCAATTTTAAAATCAAAATTGGATATTTTACTAAAATATATGTTCTGGGAATTATTTTGGGGAAGTTCTATGACCCATGTTATTAAGGAGGTCAGACTAGATGATCACAATGGTTCCTTCTGGCCTTAGTATCTAAGAAAAAGTCAATTGGAATGTCAGCATGTCAAAGACGATGTAAAATACTATGAACCTCATTTGATATGATACTGGAGCTGCATTTTTCCCTGTATACCAGCTGTGCAGTTACAAGCAGTTTTGTAGTATGGTAAATTGTTTATAGAGGCAGTGGGTCAAATTCTTTGCTTGTGTACATTGCCACAGCTAAATGGGCTTCAGTGGAGTTGTTAGTTTACACCAGCAGAAAATCTGGCCCAGCTTGTTTCAGTTGCTGAGCACGGGATGGGGATTTAGCAACTCCTGAGTTCCAAAGCTGGCTTTGACAATGACTTCAACTGGATCCTGGCAAAGCAATAGGACATACTCTTCAAAAGCATCCAAGAATTCTGCTTGCCTCAAACAGCTGTTTGGCGAGCGCGGCAAGCCTGGGAGGGAGGGGGGGAGAAGCAGAGTGGCGGCGGTGCGCTCAGGGGAACAAGCAGAGGTGGACCGGAGGAGAGCTGGGTGGCTGGGGCACATTTCTAGGGGCGGCATGGCCGGCACCGGAATGCCGCCCCTGGAAATGTGCCGCTCCAAGAACCCGTTTGTTTTGCTGGTTCCTAGAGCTGGCCCTGAGCCTGAAATGGACTTTTTCGATATCTTTCAGCATTTTGGCATTCAGTTTGGATCAAACTGATTTTCCCTCATCCCCTCCACCACTGCCAGTGAACTGAAAAATCTGTTATTCACCAGTTCTATGACCCAACTTTTGAGGGACCTGGGAGTTGTCTTCAGAAATGTTCAGTATCCAAAACTCCCACTGACTTCAGCTGTAAGTGTGGGATCTCAGCTATTCCGAAAACTTGTCAGATTGAGGCATTCAAAAATTCTTGACCATTTCTGAATATTTTTGCCGCATGTTGGATTTTTAAAAGTGCAAATGCTGTACACTCTCCAACCCTCAGTGAAATCAGTGGTCCTTGTGGGTCTCAGCACTGTGAAAATAAGGCTGCTGACTTTTTTGTGTTTGGTTTTTTCCACCTGCAGAACTGGGATATTAAAAGTTACCTTGCTGGAAAGTGGGGAGGATTAATGAGTGTTTGAAGGAACACTTTGACGCTGTAAAGTGTATGTAAATGCTAGTCATTAGCAAATAATGGTGAGCAGAATGGGTTTGCTAGCTGGTTAAATGCCAGTTTTTCTCTCTGTGGAATCCAGCCTTTCATTTTGTGAAAATTAGAGTAAAAATTGACAATATTTTGCTTTGTTTCCTCCAGCCCATAGAAATATTATTTTTCCCATTTCCCTATCAGTAAAATATTTTCATACATGTGGCATCTGTGAAGTAGTAATAAGTCTACTCGGTCTGTTCCAGTTCAATGCTCCACATTTTTCTTTTGTGTTCATCTCCAAAACTTTGCTGCAGTTTGAATGCCCAGTTAGATGGATGGCATTCATTGAATGATGGTCATACTATCTAGTAAGTGCTTGATTACTCATTGGACATCAATATTTTTCCTGCAAAGATATTGACATGTCATTAATTGTGATTGTAATTCTTGTCATGCCCTTAGAAGTAATATATTTGAATTCCAGGTGCCAAACAACTTAAATTGTTTGCGAAGAAGATATTGAGCACTTTGGCAAAAATTCTGAACTAAGTTCTCCTGATGTAAATCCAGAGTAACTCTACAGCATTCAGTGAAATTATTCCTGATTTAAACCAGTAACCGGGAAAAGAATCTGACTTGTACCCTTATGGCCTTATAAGGCAAGTGGGAAAATGTAACTGTATCCACATTTGAATTTTGTGCTTTGTACTCAGATTTGACTCTGAAATCCCTAATCTAAATTCAATGAGAACAATAATTGTCTTTTAAAATACGATGTTTAACCAGCCTGTATACAGGGGGCACAAAGGGGGGAGAATGCAAAAAGCAACTTTTCCTCTCCTACTCCAAGACTACTTGTGTCATCAAGTTCTCTCTTCTCTCTCTTCCCTGCTCCCCTCCATCTTGTACACAGGAGTATGTGGGCCTAGTGTTGCTACCAGTGTTAAAATTACCCATCAACAGTACTCCAATCCATGTTTGCCTTCTTGATAGGAAGTGTACGCTGCACAGTGTCAGGGGGTACAGTGGCCACACACTCCCTAGGCTCCTAGAGACTGTGACAAACAATATCTCCGGGAGCTACCACTGGGGTCGTGCACCTTAGCCACCCAGCCTCCTACTGGGGGTTGCGTCTTAAAATTATACTTCAGTCCACAGACTGAAGTATGTGCTGGAATCTTTCTAGGTCAACGGTCCCCAAATTTTTCACATCGCACCCAGCCTTACCCCTGTCTGTGCCGCCCCAGGTGCCTTGACCCAGGAGTGGGGGCTGGGAGCGGAGCCACACCTCCTGTGGTGGAGGCCTGGAGCGGGGCAAGGGGACTGAAGCTGCAGCTGGAGCCTGGGGCTGAGGCTGAGGCCAAGACGTGGGAGTGAAGCTGTGGCTGGCCACAGTCAGGGGCTGAGGCTGGGAGTGGAGCTGTGACCAGGCTGCAGGGGCTGGCAGCTGGGGCTGGTTGCGCAGTTGTGGCTGGGGCCACAGCTGGGGGCGGGCCGGAGCAGATCTGGGGACATAATGGGGCAGGGCTGTGCTCCCTCCCCACCCCCGGGGGAGCTGGTCCAGGCCCCACCGTGCCCCGCTGCACCCCCCCAAAATGTTGTTCCGAACCCCCCTAGAGGGGTGTGCCCCACAGTTTGGAGACCACTGTTCTAGGTGAAATATGCTGTATGTAATTAGTGATCTTAGCATTACTTATTGAGATTTTTTAATGAATAAAATAAACTATTAAGAATAAAATCTCAAAATGTAATGTTAGATTTATAGCAAATATTGATATGCTCTTAATTTAACCTTTACCTATGGAAAAATGAGGGATTTGAATACTATGGCTGGAGGAAGCATGCCAATCTTGATTAGTGCATGTAACTCCAATTAATGTTAATGGGAACTACCCACATTCCTCGATAAGAAAATACAACCATGAAAGACTTGTGCTTCAGACTGTATATATTCTATTTTGTGTTCCTTGAATCTATTCTGCCACAGCTTCTTTAAAGAGGAGACACAGGTGATAAAAGCTGGGGGAACGGGGATAAAGAATGCTCCATGCTTCATCATGTAGTTAAGGCGTATCGACAAAGGGAAAGTTAGAGAACGTTGTCCAAAAATGCAAGGATCAGATACAGTGTTTGTGCTGCAGAATCTATTTAAATACTACTTTACTTCCCCACAAAAATGGTGTTCTCCCATGTAGAAATGTATCAACATTCTCCTGCGCTTAACTGGGGTAGTCAGTTATTTTTTGTCAAGGTCCAAATGTCTTGCTCATTGTCAATGTCCAGATGTTAGAGAAAATAATAAAAAATCCAGTAATGATCATGAGTAAATAAAATGATTTTGGGGTCTGTTCAAAAGCATCTAGCGGTCCGGATTTGGCCCACAGTCTGCCTACTGTCTATCCTGCGCTACAGAGATATAGAAGATCTCTTACACGCTCATAAAACTTGTTTGCATTTATTTTCCTGTCTCTTGGGGTTTTTCTTCAGTATATTTGGTTATTTTAAAACAAAAAGAAATTAAGAGCAGGATGTATTTATTCCACCTTGACTATTTTAGACATGAACAATTTTCACATTTTCCAGCAATCCAAATATTTGTCATTCATTTACTAGCAATACAGTAATAATAGAGGGATTACTTAAACCATGTGGCTAAAATCTTGCATGGTGCTTTGGTAATATACCATACCTGTAATCTTCCCATAAAGGGAATCAGGCTATTTTGCCAATGACCCCTTCTTTTCCACTATACTAGTAACCTTGTGTCACATCCATTTGCTTTCTAGGTTGTAGTTATAATGATAACAGCACTCTTTTAGACAACTGTATTATACTGGGTTTGAAAAGGCATTTGAAGGGGAACTCAAAGGTATCACTTTACTAAGATTCTGCATTTCCTTGCGCTCAAAACAAGATTTATTTGCACTTGCTTTGCTGTTTCTGGGAGTAAGACTTAACTTTTACAGAAGAACATTCGTCCACCTGCTGGAAGAGACATAAAGTGACATACAGTATTTGAGAATTTTTGTAAACTGGAAATTATTCATGTTGTGCTTCTTTTTTACTGTAGCTATAAGATGGGAATATTTCATCATAGCACTCCAAAGAAGGTGGTATAGCCATCTTGGATAGACATTTAATATTTCATCAAAATATTTAATACTAATAACACATGATTACTTTAGTCTTTCCTTAAGTGACAGAAATTAAAAATGTGAATGAACAACTTGGCAGCGTGCCACCAGGGTACAATAACACAATATAGCTGCTACATAGCTGCTTCACACTTTAGCAGAAAACGAGCATTTGTTTATGTGCTGGATGGTATTTAAATTTGCTCAGGTGGTTCATGGGGTATCAGTTCAAATAAATAGTTATTCATGCTTGGAAAAAAGCCCTTACCCAAAGAAAGAAACTTATTCAGCATATAGTTATCAGGATAATGAAAGAGAGAAAATTGCAACTTACAAGGTATTCATCAGAAAGCTACATTCTAAGTTGCGTTGTGTTCCACTCAGAGGCATGTTTTTATTCCTTTTTCTTACCAAAATATTGTGCTTAACTACTATGGCCGATGGAGTCATAAAGGTAGATAGATTAGACAGATGCTCACAATAGCTAGTCTGAAGTTTTATGTTGAGCTGCTTTTTATTTGTATATGGATTCTTTGTTTCAAAAAGAAACCTCTATGCTCAGTGAGGGGTGGGAGGGGAGGGAAGGCCTCCTTTTGAAAATCATAGCTTCTGATATTTCTTTAAGGTCATATTCAGAGGGGAAACAGAAATATGTATGTGGGAGGAATGGGAGCTGCAATCTTGGGGACTGCATTCCATGGCTTTATGACTGTATGGATTTATTTTCTGTTGGTGCAAAAGACAGTTATTTTTCCTTAAGAATGGTACTATTTTCAGAGAGACTCACTATTGGCTTTACAGTTTCCTGTGCATCATGAGAAGAATCAGATTTTTTTCTTCAGCCTTGTTTCTGGTACACCTATTCCTATAAAGATAAAGAAAATGCAAGACTGTCTGCTTTATTATACAAGTTACATGGACATAGAAGAAATACCACAGACATATGAAAGTCTAAATAGTGTAAATATCATAATACAGTGGTCGCACTTATAAACTTTCTACTCTTGCCTTAGATAACTAATCCACTTTATCTCAGTACTTGCTATAATCCCTGTGCTTCACATAGGGAATATGGCAAGTTCTAAAGTAATAGTTTGTGTATTTTTGCCTGAAACGAAAGAATAATAAACGTAGCTGTTGTGTTATTATTCTGGTTACACATGTCCTCGAACAACTCCGCCCAGTGAAAAATAATGGAAGGCGCTTTACCCAGGTTTTTATATTTTTGCTGAGTAGCCACCACTTATTACATTCTAATATTAAAGAAGACAGTTGGCACAATTACTGAAATGTAATTACAATTACTACAAGCCAGCTTGTGTGGTATGTCCAACTCAGATGGCAGCTATTATTTCATACTGGTATTCTTACTCCCACCACCAACATAAGAACAGAGAGGGAATTTTGACCAAAAGGTTCTGGGATCAGAGGAACGTTAACTGTTAACATCAGTGAAACTAGGATTTTGACCCCTGGCTACTGGGGTTAGATGAGAGGAGCCTGCTGCCACTAAACTTCCTACAGGAAGGACAATTCTGTACTCCTCAACTGGTGACAAATATTCCCAACCTGAATCCCTCAACCTGCCTAGCAAATGTTCCCACAGTGCCCGATCTACCAGAGCCCTCCTGCACCCACCCATATAGCAAGCCACTTCTCCCACTCCCACAGTAATCTCAACACCCAGAAACGCTGTAAACCCCTGTCAAGAAAGGTCTGTCTTCCCTGCAATAGATAAGTGGTTCTGAGGGCTCTGTAGCAAAATACATTCCAAAGCAGAGGATAATTCTATGTTAACAATTCCTGCCATATACAAGATTTCTTGGGGCCATGACTCCAGAATTCAACCATGTGGACATGCTTAATATTAGCTAAGTAGCCTAAATACTGATAGTCACTTAAAGAGAGCTGATGTTGGAACCTGCTTTCCTGAATATAATGTATCAGCAAATACAACTGAATGAAGGCCTTTGAGTCCTGTCTTTTGAAGGAGAAAAAAGCTTACATTGGAAAAAGAATCAAATAACAGACTAGCAGAATTTGTCTGCTCAAAAGGGGCAGGACGGAGTGAACCATTTATTATGCAAATCTCATATCATTTTGATTTTTTGGCTTATCGGGTCACTGTGAAGAAAAAACACAGTATTTCTTATTGCATTTGTCTTGATTCTTTGATTACTTTCAGTGCCAAAAGCAAAAGAGGCTCTCCCAAAGAATGGAATATTGCAACTGGGAAGCTTGAAATAGTCAACTATCATATTTCAGAAGTACAGCATCTTTGAACTGATCTTTCCTGCTGCAAGAATTCACTCTTTTATTGGATGGGCCTCAGGAGGCTTGCAGATACCTGGCTTGCAGATGTCTGTTTATACAGTTTAACAACATTTGAGATTCTTGGATGGAGACAATAAAGTATAAAATAAGAAGAAAATAATCCCATTGAAGAGATCCATTGATGAGAAAATTTTGAAAGATTTGACATTAGAATTTCAAGACAGTAAACATTTATTCTGTTGACAACATTGCTGCACATAGTTTTAGATTTCCATTGAAAATGTGCTGTTTTTCACATTCCATATTTCAAAAATTCCATTACTCTTTGTTGTAAATCATATTAATAGTAATATCATGACTTATTATGTTGACTGCTGCTTTATAAGAATTTATAGAAACCATAAATTATGAGTACCATTGCAACAAAAGTAAAGAGCATGGTTTCAATAAAAATTCAAAGCTGGAGTTAGATTTAGAAGATATTTAGCAAACCTCACTTTGTTCATGGTCTTCTTCATTGAAACTGTGACTTTTTTCATTTCATGTGGTTTTAAGATGAAACCAGGTGAACCTCATCAGTATCCAAATGTGCTTTACTTTGAGAGTTTGGGCTGTGTGAACACACAGTTGTCAGAACTAAATAAAATGTCAGAGCAATACCTTCTTCCCCACAAAAGGTAAAGTTTAGATGAGAGTTAGGAGTAAACAGGAGAGAAGAGATAGGGAGGAGGCTGACAGAAGACTGTGAGGCTTGCCAGGTTTAGATTGCAAGGTTGGAGTCTCACAGCGTGTAACCATGATTGGTTTGGGATGTTGGTGAGACAAGGCTCTCAGAATGGTGTGGGCAGATGCTGGGTGTGTGCAGTGATGGGCAGGTTAGGCAAGGGATTGAGAGCTGGTGTGCAGACTGAGATAGGAACCAGCGGCTAAGTGGTGGGATTGCTTTTGAAGATGTGGTTTGCATCATCTCCCCTACCAGTTAAAAGAGAACGTGGAAACCAACTCCTCCACCATCTGAAGTGCTAATGTTCTCCGAGCTGAGAGCTGTGTGTGCAAGTAGGAGAGTCCAAAAGCTGCTCTCAGATTGGTTTGGGGATTGAGCAGAGGAAGCAGCAGCAGCAATAGGAGGAGTGATGCAGCAAGCCCAGGGGTACAAGGGCTATGAACTGCCAAGTCTAGAGATGTTGGGTTCAGCCCTGGCACAAATTAAGTACTGCCCTGGCCTGACTCCAACTAGGTTCTAGCAACAGTGGGGTTTATGTTCCCTCCCTTCTCCCCAAGTGTGGGGCATTTCTCTGATCATGTCAATCTGGAGGAAGGGGAAGGAAGCCTTGGGAAACCACTTCCAGTTCACATTTCCCCGGCTACTCTAAACCATGCAGCCTCCTCCTCCCCTTATTTTACAGTGTCCCAGATTCACTAAAGTGTTTGTTATAAATAATGACTCTTTCTTTCAGTAATATTAGACTAAATTTTCAAAAGTCAGAATAGCTGGCAAGGAAATGGCTTTTTCTTTGTGTGAAAAAAATTAGTTTTGGGGGGGAAATTTTCAAATTGAATTGGGATGAAAAATGGACAACTCAAAATTTTCCCTGGCAAGGAATATCCAGCCATTTGTTTCAGGAGAACTGAAACAGAATTTTTTGGCTTTGCCAGCAACCCATCTGGTTCCCCAGCTTCCTTGTTTCCCAGACTGTCTAGCTCCCTGGCTGCCCATTAGACTGGGAGTCTAGGGAGTCTACTGTTTGTGGAGCCCAGGGAGTTGGACTGCCAGCCCACCAGGCAAGGAGATGGAGAGAGGGGCATCCCAGGGAGTCTGGCAGACTGCCTGACAGATGACTGGTTAGCAGGTCTGAAACCAACCAGGCAGGGAGGCAGGCTGGCTAGCCACTCACCTTCCCTGTTTAGTGTCCATTGAAAGTTTCAGCTGATTTAAGATGATCCTGCAGAATGCTGAGTTGGTGGAAATGAAACATTTTCCAGTGGAAAAACTGTTCCAGTGGAAAATTTTCAACAGACTCTATTAGCAACATTTGTTGCCTGTATTTTTGGGTGCCCAACTTAAGATATTTCAAAGCTGTTTGAAGCAGCACATCAAAGCTGAGCACCCTTTCTCTGAAAATCAGACCTCTTTAAGAGGTCTTAAATTGGGTGCCAAAAACTGTGGTACCACTGAAAATTTAAGCCAAATATTGGTTTGAACCAAATTTACCGCTTCCAAAAGATTTACAGCAGAGTGTTTTCTGACTGAGAAGAGAAACATTCCATGCTCTGCTTCATTCTGTTGTACTTGTTAATTTATATTTATAGAATGTTTTTATAGCAGCAATAGGCCCAAACTCTAAATGACAAATGTATCATCCTCTTTCACCTAGGGAGGGAAATGAGTGATACCGGTGTAATTTCATTCTCTAAAGGAAGCTACGGAAGTTTCTGTTCTGTAAAGTAGGGGCCTCTTCTAGGCTGTGTGTATTATTCAGGAGCAGAGCATAGTAGATTTCTTTTTAAGAGGTGGAAGAAAAAACTTTATTTCATCTAAATACCAACAAAATGTTTCTCAAGGGCACCTACTACAGTACATTTAGACTCTCTAGGAAAACCACAACTATTGATGTATTTAGAAGACAGAGGATCTATATGGAAAAAAACTGCTCTAATTATTGGCTGCCTTTGTAATTAGAGGAAGGCAAAATCAAACCATTTGTTTGAGTTGATGGGTAGTGACTGAATATATAATACAAAGCAATATAAATGTTACTATAATATCTTCAGGAACTGTAAAATGGTCAGCGTTTTGCTAATGAAGTTTTTACGACAAAGGAATATTTGAGGAAGATTTGGATACAAGCTAAGACACCTGATGCATTTCCTGCCTCGTTTTATGGTTCCAGATACTGAAAATGTATTTCACCACAGTGTGTGAGGTGATATAAAGAAAGGGACAAATGAAACTAGTCTGTCGTCTGTTACCTTTTAGATTACATTATAGGTTGTAGGATTTGCCACTCGGGATTTTGCCCAACAGGCAAATGTTGTTTTCCTTCATAACACGTACAGTATAATACTTCAAAAGCTAGATCTATTTAAATGATGCCATGCATACTTGTAAATAAGCCCCTGTCACCAAATCAGTATCCCACATCACAGCTGGAAACATGTTATAGATAAATCTTTTTACAGCATTTTTTTTTTTGGACCATATCCTCAGCTTGTGTAAATCAGCATGGATACTTGGACTTCCATAAAGCTATATTGATTTACATCAACTGGGGATCTGGCCTTATAATTAAAATCTTGAATCTGACTGGCAATAAAATACCCTGAACTATAAATAGTGCATTTTAATTTTGCTTTGAATGTAGTAGGCTCTCTTTGGGTAACCATGATAGTTGCTGAGATTTATTTTATTCCATTAAAACTGTGATCAAGGGAAAGAAATAGGAAAATAAGGATGCAGAAGAGATTTCAGTTTGACTGGACCACCCTTTTTGTTTATGAAGTGTTGAGGGTTTTGCAAAACGGTTACATTTTTGGTGCATGCATACAGTGCCACAAAGAACAATGCTACAGGAGTCCCATATCTCCTGATGTTTGGGCAAGAACCTAGATTACCCAGCGACTTGTGTTTTGGAATACTGGAGAATGGCTATAACTACAAGATACATCACTAATATATCACCCAGTTAAGACAAAAGTTGCAAGATGCTTATTGTCTAGCTATGGTCTATAAGAACAGAAATAAGTGCTCCTATGATGCTAGGGTATGTTCTAAGGATCTCCTGCCAGTAAACAGAGTTATGTTGTGAAATGTGGGTGTTGCTGGCAAACACAAAATAGCAGAAAGATAGAAGGCACTACCTTACCTTGGGTGAAAAATTGGGTGCTCTCTCAGTTCACAATCTCAAACCTGAGAATGGGGCAGGTCAAATAAAGACAGTACATAGGAACCTCCTATTACCTGTGAGGGAATTAGGAATGCTCCTTGCAAGATATGCAAGATTGTATAGGACCTGGGCAGCAAAAGGATGTTGGACCAAAGCTACCACCCAACTCATGCAGTGGGCATTTTGAGGGTAAACCACCACTTCTCTTAGAGTCTGAAAGTGAGTCTGAAGAGGAGGACACTACTGTGGCTTATACTAGAATGGATTCTTACCGCAGTCTGTTGAACCCTGTGAGAGTTCCACTTCTTTGGCCTTATACTCAATTTATACTTATATACATCCATGGCCCTCAATAAGACCAGACAGAGGTATATCAGTTGTCCTACCAATATTCCCAGACCTCCTTGAAAAAAGACAGGACTCTGACAATTCCCCTAGATTGTTGGACAGTGCGGACATATAAGTGGAAGACATCCTTGGTGCTCTGAACCTCTGGTACTAGAAAAAGATAGAGAGGAGCCTAGGTCAGTATCTGAGGGACCTTCAGGGGAACATCTACTATCCCTAGCCCAAAGAGAAACCCCCTCCTGACCCTGCAATGCTTTCTTGCAGTAGAGTTATCTTGTGACATGGTTATCATGCCAGTAACCAAGTTAATTTATAACGTGCCTGGAATTGTTAGCAAGGAACCAATACATTTAGTTAGCAAGCAATAGTAGGCTTCCTAAGATCCTATGGGGAGAAATAATGCACCTAATATAATGTGTGATTTGCCAGGATGACAAATTCTTGGTTTGGTGGAAGGATGTAAGCCACTGATGTGAGCCACTTTCCTGCTAGCTATATATGAACTGGAGGAAAAAGACGTTATGAGCAAACTTAATTTGCATAGACACACCTACTCTGCCAAAATAATTAATTTTTGGCTGTTTTCGGTTAAAATTCACTCAAGTTTCAGATGCAGGGGTAATGCACAGTTGGTATCCTTACTATATGACTAAAGGGCAGCAGAACTGTAGTTGATACATCCTAATTGAGGGGTCACTATCACTTAAATCTCATTCATTAAGCATGGGGTAGTAAGCCAAATCCAAGTGCAAGTCAGGGGAGATGGGTGAAAGGTGTTCCTATCTGGGGGTGTGGATTCTGCTTGAGAGTCTTAGATGCTATTTGATCCTCTGCCAGTGTTTTTAGAGACAGAGATGAGGCATAGTATGGAGATAGTGTTGTGGTTAAAGACAGTACAGACAGAGCAACTGCAGGGAGGTTTCCACTTCCCAGGGAAATCACTAGAATTGAAATCACTAGGAACTGGTCTAGGTGGTATAACTGCAGAACAAGGCATTGTGACTAAAAGGCAATATGATGAAAGGTGCAACAGCAGCAGCAAATACTAGAGCTGTGATTACTCATAGTTAGGTGGTAATTGTACTGTGGGAATGGACTTGACTGAACCAGATTGGACTATACAAAGGATGCAGCAGAGAAATGGCAGCAGTGTCAGTAGCAAGAAGAGGCCATGCCAGCAGCAAGAAGTGGTTGCACCAAGAGGTGATAGTAGTAGCAAAGCTGCAGCAGAGGAAACATCACTCACCTGAAGCCTTCCTGAATGCACCCTGGACTCTGTGACTTCGCTGACCTCAGACAAAACACGGTGCATGGGGTTCAGCAGAGGGAAAGGAGGAGTGGAATGTTGAAGGGACATTTGTCCATTAGACTTTTCACACCACAAGGTGGGAAACTTAGTCACAGGACTATTGGCCAAGATACTGTGTGGTGAGTGTTTTACTTATTGTTTGCATATTGCTGAGCCATTGTTGCTATGCTTTCCCAAATTAATGTTGTGGTAACTTTCCCCTTAATAAAAGGGGTTTGGGTTTTGTTATGCACACACTTGCAAATGGGGAAGTATTGACTTTCAGAGGCACCTAGGGGAGGTATTTGGTTTTTCCAGACTTCTATGTAGGTCTGAAGCTGGTTTTGATTTGTAATTTTAAGAGGAACCTCTGGATATTGAACCCATCCCTTGTTGCTGCTGACACCACCTGGCAGAAGGGCAATAATAGTTCTCAATTAGAGAAATGGAGAAATCCAGTTCTCAAAGAATGATCTGTTTGCTTTTTCTGTTATGTTGATCATTGATATTAAAAGTCCAGCTATTCGTAAAAATAGTGAATATGCAAAGATGAAAAGTCTTTTAACCCACAAAATACCACAGATAATGCAGGAAGCTCTGCATTTCCACCAGTACCGCTAACATTTGGAGATATATAGCATGCCCTATGACAGATCCCTTTGTTGGCTGTATGTTCAACACCCATATGGCATCAAAGGGATTAACTTCAGAGGTGAATTGAATGGAAAAGACATGCACTTCAGCAGAAAAGCAGAGAGCAAATATTTTCATTGTGGTCTCCCTCCCCAAGTGAAGACCTAATGCTTAGGAGAACTTATTTAGCCTCTGTTCTGAATTATGTAACAGTCTCAGTACTCCAGAGCCTAAGTAATATTTTTATTTAAAGAGAATTTTTCTCTTTTTAAATCTTCAAAGCCTTCTCAGTCTGCTCTAGATGAGTGCACACATCTTGTTACACATGTTGGCAAACAGTTTTTGACAAAGACAGAGCATACCACTTGTGGATAGAAAGGCTGGTGAGTTCTCTGAGTAACTGATTCAATCTCCCAGGTTTCTCTATCCAGAAACTGAAGAGCACCTTCCCTGTGTGATATATTTATGACCACATAGTACTCCCAGTTGGTGGCCATAACTCTTACTGATTCTAATGAGTACTTTGTGAATGGACAGAGGACAATATATGCAGTTTAGTTTCTCTGGGACATGAAGCCTAAGAACTGATCTTTACTCACAATGGTGGAAGGCAGGAGTAATGGAACAAAATCTTTGTGAGATCAGAAGTAGGCTCTTCAGCAGGAGTCAGGTGCCTAGGCGTTTTAAAAATCCCACTAGTTGTGCCTCTGCATCTTCAGTTGCCTAAACCTTTAAAAATCTAGCCCTAAGTGTTAAATCCTACACTGATTTATACCCTGTGCAACTCCAGCAACTTCAAAGGAGGTTACAATGGGGTATAGAGCAGTACAAAATGTGCCTCTAAACTTTGAGTCTGTTCTCAAGTGGGAAGACTATACTGAACAGAAAATCACGGTTTGTTTGTTTTATACCTCCTGAAACCAATTCTCCATCTCCACCCGGAATTTAGAGAAACAAACAGCTTAGACTGTTTGTTGCATCAAAGTAATAAAGTCTACTCATTCTGTCAGATTGAACCGCATATTTAAACAAACAAACAAAATCCAACACTTGACTTAACATATTGGGTAGATTTCCTCCCACCCCACCTCCCTCCATGTTACTGTAGTCTTTAAACAGTGTGACAGAAGTACACTTCCACTTCAGTTAATGGATTTATCAAATACCTTATTTCATGCTTTCTGCTTTTGATTTATGAATTTTGATCCTAGAGACAAGGACCCTGTGAGTATTGATTGTGGAAAATGTCAGACTAACAGAAGTTAATTTCACTTGTACATGTGGAAGTCTCTGATTCTCTGACAGCGCTGTCTGCTGAGAATCAGCTGTCACTGAGCCCAAGTGACACAATGCCATCACAACAGGGAGCCTTTCCACCCAGCAGACCAGATTTACACTGCATTATGGAATAAAATGACTCGCAAATATGTATCCAGAACTTGGTGTGGTTTGGTGAAGTGAAGAAATTAAATGTATCCATGAGAGTTTCAGGCAGAGAGAGAAGGTGTGAGCCGTCAAGCAGAGGGTGGAGTCCGGCCCTTTGAGGTTTCAAGTATTTGATTGCAGTATGTCTGACAGGATAATGGAATGTCATTCTGCCAGCTCTTTGGCTGATTAGGGACAATTTATTTATTGATTGTCTTTCTTTGTAAATTATAGGTCCTTTTTTAATACTAAAGTCAAAGTATTACTTATACAATAGAAAATTCCAGCAGCATAAAACAGCCAATCTGTCCCCACCACCCCCTCTCATACGTGGTATTCATTGTCAAGACACGATTGCAAACTTTAAACTTCAGAGATTGTATTCATGTTGAATTTTAAGTGAGAGTAACTGTGTTGCTGTTGGACACAATATTAGATTATAACAAGCTATAAAGAACAGGTGTAAGCAAAAGAGCAAATTCCAAATGCCTTTTACTTTGCTGGATTAATACTAATTATATACAATATAAAGCCACATGTTCTCACTGGAAAATAGTGGGAATTGTTTAATAGATATCTCTGAAGTCATTGGAAAGAATCTCATTGACTTCAATGGAGATGGATCAGGTGCTAGGTTAGCTCTGTAAAAGTTGAAGTAAAATACCTTTATTTTCTATTTATTTAATTCTGGGGAGGTGGAAAGGAGGGAGTAACCCTAGAGGAAAGAGAAAGCAAACTGATGGGTTTTGTCTGGGAAGTTTTTTTTTTTTTTTTTAAAGTTTAAATGGAGCTAAGATTGAGAGTATGTATCAAGGCTCTTGGGTAAAATATATTACAGAGATATTGTAATTATTCTCAAACCAAGCTCTATAAAACCAGGACATTCAGAGTTAAAGTTAAAGGTAAAATAAATTCAGACATGTTAATGTATGGAAAAGCACAGTTAGGGAACCAAAGCCATCTTAATTGTGACCTCTAGTGCAGGGTGGGTGAGGGGGGAAGGAGAGAAATAATTCATTGTGTCCTTAAAAAAAATCATTTTAATCTAGTTCACAAACACTTAAATACAATAATCATATGGCATGGCATGGTGTCACTACAGAGATTATCTCACTTTGGATAACTGTATTCATCCTAGAATATTTCAGAGGTCACACTAGAAGAAGTTGAATGGAGTACCAAATGCAGATTGAATTCCCTTAGTTGCCCTTTTAAATTCTGAAGCACACAAATGGAAGGGACTTGCTCAGTTTTTTGAGGAATCGGAAGGCTGTACCAAGTTGCGATAATGTGAAAACATTACTAATTCAACAGAAAAGACACACGAAGGACTACAAAAACTACCTGTTGCTATGGTCTACCAACGTTCATAGACTTATCTCTTTTATTACCGTTCTTGACAACAGGAAGGGTTTCAAAGTAATTTTTTGTACTTAGATCATCAGAGGTTCTGATCTAATTCTGAACAGGACTGCTGGCAAACTGTTGTGTATGGAATTTTTGAACCTAAAGATAATATGTAAATATTAAGGGAGTTTTAAAATGTCCTGTGTAAATATGTACTTAAAGATTTTGAACAGGGATATTTGACTATTGTTATGGCTCTTGCACTATTGGGAAAAAAAAGTGAGAATTTACTTGGTTTGTGACCAGTTCTTGTACAGAGGAGCAAGAGTGGACTTTGCAATCTCATTTCCTTTGTTCAGCCACACAGGGCCAGTCAAAATGCATCCTGTAAAGTTGGTTAGATCATATAACGATAAACATGTAGTCTCTCATTTTGTTTACCATTAACTCCAGAGTTCACAGTATCCACACTAAATCACATCTAAGAGATAATTTTTATTGTTGGTTATGTGGAATGGAAAGACCCAGCTCTAGCATGAAGTGGTAAAACATCCACTGATTCAAGGGCCTTTACTCTCAGTGCCTACGAGTGCAGACTGTGTAACCCAATGCTCTCCTCAAAGACAAAGCTTTGTCCATCAAGGCTTAGCTCAGAGGAGGTTCTTTTTTGAAAATGATTCTGTATCTGGATTTTAAATATATTTGCAGTCTAAAACAGCTTCTTCTTATATCCACAGCTTCCTTTCAACTTTCATTTTTGCAGTCGCTTTGATTTGCTTTGTTAAGCCTCTTTCAATAGAGAGAAGGTGAGAGCAGCCTGACCATCCCAGATACAAGAGGTGGCAGGCCTGTTCAGATCTTGGCCTTTGCAGCTGTCCTCGTTCCATTGACTTTCTGTCAACTTCGCTCACTTTTTATGTGTGAGTTTGATTAAAAAAAACAAGACCAAATGTACTTATTCCTGCTATATGGAAAAAGAGAAATCATTCCTATGAATGATTTCATAGGAACCTAAGTGCCATCTTGGCAACAACTGAAGAGTTAATGTTGATATTTGTTTTATGTCTTTCATGATATATTCTGCTATAGAAAGAAAATATTTCCTGAGCGGTATCAAAATGGTGGCTGTCCCAAAAAGTACTCCAAGGAATATTTTCCATGCACAGGTGTTTTGATGAAGTAGATAGAGTCCCTCCATTTCATTCAAAGAATTAAAATAGCATCTAATATTATACAAAAATATGCTAAGCTGGCCATTTCTTTTTGGATCATGAAAAAATTAAGTAAAAGAAATATATTACATATAAGTATCTATAAATTGTGCAAATTTGTGTGTAATATACTACAAATAGATTAATTTATACAAATCTGTAGGTGTTATTGGATGTTTTACTATATCTAGAGAGAGAAGTGACGGAAAAAATGTTGGGGGTGAAATTATGGGAAAAAAACATGTTTTCCTCTTTTTTCACAAGGGAAAAACAGTTTGATGAAAAATTTGTGATCAGCTTATCTATCCATCTTTGTAAAATAAAGACGATATTATGATGGTGTGATATAAAGGTTTGATACCAATTTAAGTTTGGAATAGCTTCATTACATACAACTAGTGAAGCCAATAGTGAGATATGTAGGTCATCACAAAAGAATGTGATAAAATGTTTATGCCTGATAAAACCATTATTTATTCCATATATGGTACTTTTAAAAGAAAAAGCTATTTTAGTAATTATGTAAAGATTTAAAAAATGCAAGACTTTCTCATATCCCTCATTCCATACACACACGTCCTTTAGTTTCCATGAGTCTGACTGTACAGGGCACAGAGAGAGAAAAAAATTAAACCCAATCACTGTAAATCACCTCAAAAAATGAAGTCTGTAGACATAAAAATAACAGGACTTAACTGCCCAGTAATTATGAACCTTCCAGTGCAAGAAGTAATGTATATTCCTTATGAATGGTGAGGATCTCCCCTTTTCAATGGTATAAAACTCCCATTTTTTTTAGCCAGAAAGAACCACAAGACAAATTAATCTTAAACCTGTTCCTGTTACAGAAATGTATATAACCCCTCTATGACCATGGGCCAGTGCAGTTTTTATGAGAAAATTCCATGTCTGGAGAAAATGAAACATTTTTGAGGCAAGTTGATCTTAGAAGATAGTGGCTGATGAAAGCCTCTCAGGGATCTGTGTGGAATGCAAGGCGTCTCAGTACAGTGAATTTAGTTGGCATGATACAGAAGAGAGGGTCAAAGGCGCATGAAAAATTGTAAGCCATGTGATAAATTGTATTCATCGTGTACCTCTGACCACCTGATCTTCACTCGGTCCACTAATCCATCTCCCTAAAACTCACACTAACATTAAAAAACATCGGAGCAGCTTCCAACAGCCACTTTATTTAAAACAAAACAAAAATCTTGCTTCCAGAAAAATGTTTCCTTTCCTTCAAATGTGACATTTTCCATAGTTACATTGGCCCGAAGATCAGCATATACAATATTTAGGCCTGGAACGGTGACTGGTTTAATATCAAATGTAACCTTGCAACCCTTGAGGTCAGGAAATGTCTCCCTTTCAATGGTGTAAGGGTCAAAGTTCCAACTCTCCAGTAGAAAAACAGGATTCTACAAGTGATAGGACATAACATATTGATCCTTAATATCCAATATTGTATGTATGAAAAATCTATTTTATAAATTTTGTAATGTTTTAAATGTATTAGTTATGACTTTTCTGTCTCTTGGAGATTTGTACACTTAGAGTCCTGATACATTTGGTATTATTGTTTATATTCCCTCATACTTCAAAATAACCAAGTTATCTAAAATATTTCAGCTACAGAATGTCATATGTGTTGCCTCATCCATAGGTTGTGTATTAATTATATTGATTACTTAAGAGTTTCCAGTTAGGCTACAAATGCATGATGATTTGGTGTGCTTTAAAGGTTTTATTGGCAGATCAGGAATGACCTGCATAACTCACATTGCCCATGAGCAATATGATCATCCCAAACTCATCTTAATAAAATCTCAATGCCACACCATTTATTCTTGGCCAAACCGAACAGTCTCTACGTAAAAGAATAAATGGATACAAATCAGGCGTCAAGAATTATAACATTAAAAAACCAGTCGGAGAACACTTCAATCTCTTTGATCACTCGATTACAGACCTAAAAGTGGCAATTCTTCAACAAAAAAAAACCTTCAAAAACAGACTTCAACGAAAGACTGCTGAATTGGAATTAATTTGCAAACTGGATACAATTAATTTAGGCTTGAATAAAGACTGGGAGTGGATGTGTCATTACACAAAGTAAAACTATTTCCCATTGTTTATTTCCCCCCCTACTGTTCTGTCAACTTCTGGAAATGGCCCACCTTGATTATCACTACAAAAGGTCCCCCCCCCCCCCGCTGGTAATAGCTCCTCTTTCCTGATCACTCTTGTTACAGTGTGTATGGTAACAGCCATTGTTTCATGTTCTCTGTGTATATAAAATCTCCCCACTGTATTTTCCACTGCATGCATCCGATGAAGTGAGCTGTAGCTCATGAAAGCTCATGCTCAAATAATTTTGTTAGTCTCTAAGGTGCCAAGGTACTCCTTTTCTTTTTATAGATACCTAAACTCCCTAAGTACTGTGACTTTAACTGTACAAGTGTAACTCACTGGTTAGCATATATTACTAGTCTCCTCTGCCAATCTTCACAGGATATGAGTTGTTACAGCCCCTACCTACAGAGCCTTGGATCTTTATCTCAAGATGTAGTAGCTCAAGCGCCTTAAGCCATGGAGGTCCCCAGTTTGATTCCTAGTGTCAGTCAAGATGGTGACCATCACATAAGCATCTGAGATGCAGAAAAGTTATCACTAATAAATTTAAAACACTTCTAAAATTAACAAAGCATACACGCATAATAATGTCATGATTTTAAGGCCCAATAGTTTTGAACCTACCAGGTATACAAGTTGGAAGTACTATCCTATCCTGCCCATCTATCACTTCCTCTGTGTGTGTGTGTGTGAGAGAGAGAGAGAGAGAGAGAGAGAGAGAGTGTACACACATATGCATGCAAACAATACTATATATGTGAAGGCATTTGATAAATTTTACATCACCTGCTCAATAGCGTTCCCTTGCCCTTATGCTAATATTCAGACTCCCTGAGCAGCTTCACACAACTGTCTTGTGTCTTTTTGTTAATCAATTTGCCTAAGAAATGTTTCGTCCTTCCAAATATGGAATTTCTGCCCCAAATTAACACAGACCAAGGGCCAGGAAGGGGCAAAATTCAGTCCTGGTCCAGTAATAGGTTTTCTGTACATAAAAACATTGTACCTTTAAAATCCAATTTTTCACAGCCTTTGAGGATGAGAGACATGGAAGGGAAGACTCCCAGATCCCCATTGGGACCTAGTAATTCTTGCTTCTAGAAATGGAAGTAGCAGTCTCATCAGACTTGACTCTTTTTCTAAAATAAAAATATTACTTCCCCATGTCATTTCTGGAGGTGTTTTTGGAGTTTTTTTAATAGTCATATTTTATTCTCACTGTGAGCCCCACACAGTTGGGCGAAAGGTCTACAGGACTCTGATCATGCAGTGAATTGCACCTAGGTGGACAGCTGTGCCCACACAAAGTCTCGTTAAAGTCAGTTGTGTGCCATGCCTGCACACAAAATGTTGCAAGATTGAGGGTATGTCTACATTTAAAACACTACAGCAGCACAGTTGCTGTGCTTACACGTAGACACTCACTACAGCAACTGGAGGGGTTCTCACATTGCTGTAGTTAATCCACCTCTCCAAGTGGCAGTAGCTAGGTCATGGGAAGAATTCTTCTATTGGCCAAGCACTGTCTACACTGGGTGTTAGGTTAGCCTAATTACATTTCCCGGGATGTGGATTTTTCATAGCTCTGCAAGATGTAGCTGTGTCAATATATATTTTCAATGTAGACCCACCCTGAGACCTAGGATACTTAGTTTTACAGGTGGAAGGATACAAGAAATAATCTCATTTTTTTGGGTAAAATAAATAAATGAAATTAAAACCCTCTCTAAATCCTAATTCTTAAAATAGCTTCTCTGTACCACATGTACTATATGCAAATATTTGATAGCATGGTGTGCAGGTTTTATCTGCACTTGTTTAGAATGATCTGAGTTCATCTCTTATGTGACCATTTTAAACTCATGCTGACAAAATCTGCATCTAAAACCAATGTGTATTCCATACCCATGTGGACAAAATAGCACCAATATATTGTTTAAAACTATTTTAGCAATATTTCCGATTTTTCTTGTCTGTATAGTATTTGGTGGTGTACAAACACCCACACATATATCTTTGGTCTTCTCTACATGAATTGCAATATTAGGATTATTTTTCTCAGTTTGATCAGTGAGCCCTGGTAACAGACTGCACCAGTTCAGACTACAATGTAGTATTGTTTGCACAGCTCTAGTATCCTTCTCCTTTTCTCCTAAATGCTTACATGGTGGATATGGTTAACAAGCCCCACCAGCTGGCATATCTGTGCAGACATAATTGCACATGAGTGGCACGGGGAGAGGGGAATGAGGGAAGAAATAAAACATATAACAAGCAAAGGGAAAAAGTAGCACTGTAAACAAGCTGCATACTTTTTTCCCCTCCACAGCACAAGCTTTTGTAACTAGAGGCAGTATCTGTGTGCAGCTTGACTTCTAATCCATATCGCAAACAGCTTCCAGATGCCTGAATCCCCACCACTATTCTGGCATCCCTGCCCTTCACAGATGCCTCTCTATGAGGGAGGTCTTATAAGTAAAATTGGGTGTATTTTACTAATCATTCATTTCCAATCTTCCTGAAGGGGAACTTTTATTAATAAACCCTTTTCATCAGTCTCTTTGATTCGGAGGAAGATAATCGCTTAGTCATGTGAAGGGTGGGGGGAAGATTGCTGGGGGGTCGTCTTTGTTAACGTGCTTGAGTGGAAGGAAACAAATAAAAAACGCACAACAATGTAAGTATTAAATGGTTCCAGTTGAGCTTGAGCAGTGGAGTGCAGTTTGAATAGAAATCTTGGAGGCTGGATTGTCCTCACAAGGCAAGCAGAACTAATTCTTCTGATCCCAGCTACTTCACTGGCAGCAGGCACTTGGGCTGGGCCTGTGCACACTGACTGGCAGGTGCTCTCTACCAAGAGTGGTGAGAATGGTACAGAAGAGGCCAGTTCTGTCTACCTAATTCAGAACTGGTGCAGCAGTTTAGGATTTGCAAATTTGCATGCTTAAGAATCACTGGGTTTCTTCTGAATATTTTCTCATTTTAATGAAGATTTACTCTGTTCACCTTTGTTAGGTCAGAATGCTACTCTCCAGACCCACTACCACACATTCTCTCTCAACATCCTGTGCATTTTTATTTTGCTAAAACATGAAAATAATACAGCTCTGTAACCTTCAACCATTAATTATAAAGTTTAGCTTGTCCAAGGGTGATTTTCCTACTTAATGTACATTCCTTATTTCAGAATTATAGCATACGTTTTACACCTTAACTCACAATGTATTCTGGTTTTGGCAAAGAAATTGAGCCCAAATGCAAGCTGATGATTTTAATAAATGTGAGACATAATTATCCTTTAAATACAGCCAATGGGGTAAGATCCTTAGTTGGTGTAAACTGGCATTGTTCCATTGAGTTCATTGAAGCTGCACTGATTCACTCCAGCTGAGAATCTGACTCATGCATATTTTAAGCTGTAAAATTCTGTGAACCTGATTCAACTGAAATTCTGTCTGTCTTCCATGTCTCACCAGGTAAGCAGCGTCCTTCTTCTTTCTGTACATCTCCACCTCAAGCTGGATTGCACTTGCTTTGCAGGACTGATGGATTTTTTTTCTAATTAAACCTCACCTAGAAGAAGCTGTACTTACCTTTGGTTATGCTGCTTAAGGCTGATTCCTCCTCCCCGCAGTTAATACATTTTTCTAGAAGCATGGATAAGCTGTCATTATTCAGCAAAATATTCAAATACAGACAGGCAGTGTGACATAGAGCACTGGAGGGGGACTCAGGAGATCTGAGTTCAATTCCTGGTTCAGCCACTGGCCTGCTGGGTGATCTTGGGCAAATCTCTTCATCTCCCTGTGTCTCAATTTCCACATCTGTAAAATGGGGCTAATGATACTTATTTCCTTTGCAAAGCATTGTTAGAGCTACTGATGAAAAATGTTATATAAGAACTAGATGGTGGTATTATTACATAATTTGAAGCATGGGACTATTTTGACGCTTAAAATGCCCCACATGCTTTTAAAGTACCTTGCTGAATTGGGGCTTAAAACTGATATGTGGCAATGAAGACTTCTTAATAATTTCTCTACACCAAGACTGTAAAGTTATTCACTATGATTCCAATTTCTTTCATGTTGTAATACTGTATTTAGTTCATGTGTACTGTAGGAGTGCAATAAATAGTTCTGCCATTACTGACATACAGGGAGAGAGCAACATTTTATTTTTTAAATTCATGTTGTTTCAAGAATTGTATTTATTACATTATTTGCACAAAAATCTGCTTCTTTGCATTGATAAGTGTTTGAATTTGATAGCACATGAGTGGTCAGTTTCTCCATAAATGAACAGGGAGTCTCTTATATAAGTTCTTTGTTAGCATTACTTGCCAACTCTCACAGTTTCACCATGAACCTAGCAGTAGTTGGTTATTTTCTTAAATTCCCAGCTCCAGAAATGACATGAACAGAGAAGAATCTCAGCTTTCATTTCTAAACAAGACTAAGGCCTAGAACCTCAAAGGTATTTGGGTGCCTAACTCCCACTCATTTCAATCAGAGCTAAGTGCCTAATTACTTTAAGGATCTAGCTTAAGTTTCTAGCCCTCCCTGTATTACTCCAGTGCCCAGATGCCCCAACCCAAGGGCCCTATTGTGCTAGGAATTGTACAACTGCATAGTGAGAGATTGAGGATTTATCACTCTCACCCACTTTATATTCACACTCTTTCATCCCTTCAGTCCATTTTGTGTATTTGCCAGTGTTTGTAAGTGTCCCCAAACAGATGTCCCATTTTTACTCCCTTGCAGGAAAAGAGTTAGTGGTTCCTTAAAGGGACCACAGAACCAAGCAGCCTCAAAGGTAGGTACTCTATGTATAAAACACTTCGGGCCTGATTTTATGCCTGATCTTGTCAGTCATTTCGACCAGTGTAAAGTGGGGTGTAAAATGCTACCATTCTGAGTTGGTAGTGTTCTCACACGTGGTTCTCACAACAGGGATTCAGGCCAAAGTGCACAGGGAGTTGCTTAATTTTATGTACTGTTTTTGGCAGTGTCAGTGATTGGGAGATAGGGCATGGGTAGGGTTCTGTTTTTCTGGCTTTTTGTGTTCCCTGGGTATTGTTCAAGTGCCTTTAGTTCATAAATTCCTTTTGCAGAGCAAAAGTTTTGCTCTTGGTGTTCACCAGATTGTGTCAAATTATATGTAACTGCAGAAAATGTCTCAGCAAAGAATATTCCTGGAGCCCCATACAGAAAATTTGTTATTCAATTAAAACTCTGATGTGTGTGTGTGTGTGTGTGTGTGTGTGTGTGTGTGTGTGTGTCTCTCTCTCTCTCTCTCTCTCTCTCTAATCAGGAAGAATACTCATCTGATAAAGTTTGGCTCTAGTGGCAAAAAAGATACTATTCTTACACTCAGGTGCTAATTCACTGCAGCACACAAACTGCATTCCTTTGCCTTGTATTATAATACAGGTGTACTTCCACATGTGGGAAAAGAGTCCTAGTAAATTTTTATATGGAGTAAGAAGATCTCTGGGCTTTTTTCCCTTAATGCTTTTACCTTTGCTTTGGCGCTCAGTTAGAAAAGCAAGAGATTAACCTAGAATACAGTGTGAATGCTGGCCTGCTTTCTTAAATTTGCTGCTGATAATAGGTATACCAGAGAAGAATAAGTAATAGATTATTTCCCAATCTCTAAAGTCTGGTCCTTTTGGTCTCTCCAGAAAAAGTTTTAAACTGCAATTTGAGATGGTAAATGTGAGTGTTTTAATATGTTCTCCATGTTAATAAAATACATTTTGCTTATTGTGATTTATTATGTACTAATATCCAAACTGACTTTGGACTTGATTTCTGTGCATGGAAGATAATTTACATTGGAAAAAAGAGATGTTTTAGGAGTCAACATATTGCCTGTTTTTAAATGAATTTACTGGTAATAAAAGTGCTGGAGACTACAGCCCTGGTAGCAGGACCTGCTGCGATAATAGCAGGAGCAGGTAAAATGTATTTTGTTGTGGGTAAGATTGGGTGGGCAAAAAAAAAGATAGGCTTTAGTAATTTGTGGGAAAACACTAAATCTCTTGTCATAAATAGAATTTCAGCAGTGTAAAGTTTTTATTTTCTTTTTTTTTTAAATAAAGGTTTTAATACTTACATTTAAGCGAGGGATAGAAAGAGATTTGATGAATATTATAGCCGGAGTTAAAGTATTTTACATGGTTTCAGCAAGATTTGTTTTATTCTTTTAGTTGTTAAAAATGTGTCTGAATTCCATTTATATATAATATATATTAACCGACCGTGTTTTGCGTTTTTTTGTTTTTGTTTGTTTTGGGGGTTTTTGTAGCATGGGAGAATTTCTCTCTCGTGCACGCTTTGCGGGATCTAAGGCTTTTACGAGTGGGAGCAGGATAAAAATGCAGGAAGCAATGCAGGAGCGGGTATTGCGGGGCGGGATGGGAGCAGTAGTCCTGTACAGGGCTCTGCTGGAGACTGCAGTTCTATTATGTACAGGATAGGTGTAGCATAAGGCAGTGGAAGACTCCCCACATTTCCTCACCAGGGTACCTGAATCTTGATCTGGAGAGACCACATCGATGGATGAGGGTAAATCAGTCTCTCTGCTCATTCATCCTTGCCAACAAAGGTGCCAGTTAGTACCAAATGTGCTCGTGAGTGGACACCTGTTCAATGGGAACTGAAAGACCATCAACTCATTAGACCTAGGCCACCAAATAGCCATCAGTTGGTGATCTTTTTAAATCACTGTCAACCTGTGTCAGATTCAAACCAGTTATCTAGAAGTAATTACCAGAAGTACTATTCACCAAGCCATCATCTGTACTGAAGTGTCTGAGTGTAAAAATGTATTTAGGTTCACCCCATTTTCTAATGTTTAGTTATGGCAAGGTAACGATAATTGTTATTTCTTTAAGGTTTTACATATAAATTCATCTCAGGTAAAGTAGCTCTTAGAAATTAAAATGCTCTGCTAGTATTCATTCTGTCTGAGGAAAAGTTCTCCCCATGTTATGCTGACTGGGTGGCTCCCTGAGTATGCTCAGTTTAGGTTTGCCCACTTTGTTTCAAGGAATCAGGTTACCATATTTGTTAACTAGCTTATATCAGGCACCAGGTTAGATCTAAATTATGTGCCAAGGCCCAGCAGAGAAACACATGCTCTCTTTTTCACACAAACATAAGAATAGCCATACTGGGTCAGAACAATGGTCCATCTAACCCAGTATCCTGAATTCTGATAGGTGCCAATGCCAGATGATTTAGAGGGAATGAACAGAACAGGCAACCATCAAGTGATCCATCCTCTGTCGTCCACTCCCAGCTTCCGGCAGTCAGAGGCTTAGGGACACCCAGAGCATGGAGTTGCATCCCTGAGCATCTTAGCTAATAGTCACTTATGGACCTATCCTGCTTGATGAGGAGACCTAAAGCTACAAGTGTTCCTTACTTTTGTAAAAAGGCCAGACTGCCACAGCTTAGAAACACCCTACCATTATCACAACCTGTTACCACAAGTTAGCTCTAGGGTCTCTTTAAGGTCTACACAGTAAATATGTTAACTTTACTTCACAACAGCCCTGTGAAGAAGCTGGTTAACTAGTATTATCCCTATTTAACAGAAAGGGAAACTGAGATATGACGTGACTTGTCCAAGGCCACCCAGTGTGACAGAGTCAGGGCCAGAACTTTTGACATCCGAGCCTGTGCTCATTTCTCCAGACCATACTGCCTTCTGACTAAAGAAAATGTTTCCCAATTAGATGTAAATTATATGGTTTTATATATTATGTTTAATTAAAGAATGAGCAAATAGTTGTGACAACTGGCAAGATGGTTATTTTGTACTATCTCGGGCTCAGCTACAGCTACAAAAGGGGCATGCAATCAGCAGTTGTCTTTAAAAAGAGCAGTTAGAATAAAATGATTAGTTTAATCAATTTAGACCTATTTTCTTAAACAAATGGAACTCTAGAATAGCTGTCTCTCTTAGACTGGAAGAAGACCTTGTATAACGGAAAAGGAGGCCTATTTAGTTAGCATCCCTCCTTAAAAGGAGTAAATTGCTTCATTCACATAATTAACATTTATTACATTTACCAAGAAATTGGGGAAGTTACTTTTCTCTTGTCAGTCACTAATTTATCTGACGTTAGAGCTAGGCTGGTAAAAAAAAAAAAAAGTAATTTATAGGAAACATTTTTTAATATGTCCAGATAGCTGATTATTCATGAAATATTTTCTCCTTTTCCAAATTGCTTGTAATTTGCTAGGTCTTTGAGAAACCATTTTGCATATATAAACTGACAAAGGAGATGCCTTGAAAGGTCAATTTAACCAAAAAGCACACAAAACTACATTGCAATATACACTCTTGATAAGTGTAGTTTTTTATCTTCATGCCTGTCATTCAGTAATTTTTAACAGTGCATAAACAGTTGAATGACACTATAAGTGAGTCAGGGACTTGAAATGTATTGTTGGAATTTGTTGAATTTCATGTCATAATCACTTAATCTGCTTCAGGTCAGCTAGGATTTTCTGGTGCATAAATATACATGCAGTAAAAGCATTCCCAAGCATAGTTTAAGGAAAAATGTAAGGCATACATCACATTCATTCTCCATGAGCTTGAGACTTAAGTTTCAACATAACTTCAATGTGCATTTTGCCTGAGTAAAGTCAGTCACTAGGATCAGTCTCTAGGAACTTTATCCAAAGCCCACAGAAGTCAGTGAGAATCTTTCCTTTGATTTCAATGGACTTCGGATCATGCCCAGTGCATTTCAGACCTTCTTCTGTTTCTGAAATGAAACTTAGTTTGCTGTTTACAAAGCATAAAACTGTTCTATTGTCTTAAGCTACTTGTCTACACTAAACCATTTTAACTATGATTCTTATGCCTATAAAGTACTGTAGATGTCCTTCCTAATTAAATTATTCACTTGATATGTTAGCAGAGTACTAATTTAAGTGCTTTGACATTTTTATAAACCATTACATTACACTCTTTTAATCAACAGTGCTCACGTTCTTATCAGCATGCTTTGCATTATGGTGGGAGACATTGATCAAGATAGGTTTCAGAGTAGCAGCCGTGTTACTCTGTATTCGCAAAAAGAAAAGGAGTACTTGTGGCACCTTAGAGACTACAAATTTATTTGAGCATAAGCTTTCGTGAGCTACTGAATGCATCCGATGAAGTGAGCTGTAGCTCACGAAAGCTAATGCTCAAATAGATTTGTTAGTCTCTAAGGTGCCACAAGTCCTCCTTTTCTTTTTGCGAATACAGACTAACACGGCAGCTACTCTGAAACCTGTCATTATGCAAGGCACTGAATTTAGCTGTATGGAATGGAAATCTATCAACTTAATGAAAAAACTTGTAGAGATACAGACAGACATCATCTTCCTTTCCAAATGCAAACAGATGGACAGCCACTGAATGCATCCGATGAAGTGAGCTGTAGCTCATGAAAGCTTATGCTCAAATAAATTTGTTAGTCTCTAAGGTGCCACAAGTACTCCTTTTTATTGATTAAGATGTTCTTAATGCATTATCGAATTAACTTAATTTTCCAATCTGAGATCCCATAAAATTTGGTTTCTTTAATAAAATACGAGTTATAGCTATGGTATGCAAATTTTAGTTTTCTACAGGATCTGAGAATTAAATTTATGAATGCAGTTCAGGCATGTAGAGTGAAAAGAATACAGATAGGAAAGACACCAGACTTTCACAGAAGTCTTGGCATTCAGAACTAATCGTAAATAATTGTTCATAACCTCTTAAAATAGTTAAAATGGTTAACTATAATCTTAGTTTTCTAAATTACAATACACATATTTTATGGATGTTATTATTTATTAATTGTTATTATTATTTATTAATGATAACACTAATATTTATTATTATTTATTAGAACTGAAAAAATCTTGCTCATGACACTTTTTAAAAACATTGGAGTGTGGCTCTTTTTAATAGCCTAGGGCAGTGGTTCTAAACCTTTTTTCATTTGCAGACCCATAAAAAAAATTTAAAAGGGAGGTGCAGACCCCTTTGGAAATCTTAGATATAGTCTGCAGACCCCCTGGGGTCCAAAAACCACAGGTTGAAAACCACTGGCCTAGAGCACACTGAACCTTATAAATTTAAGACCAGTATTGAATGTTAAAGTATGGTATGAAATGTATTAGCAAAGGTCATAATTATCTTTTCTGGTAATACACAAATTTAACTTCACATATAAACTTCTTTCTCTTTTAGTGGTTTCTCTTTTGGCAAATTCTTGCTTCTCATTTCTCTCCTCACTCCTTCCAATATTAACATTGTACGAAGGTTTTGGTACGGTCATCTAAATGTTCCATTTTTTTCACATATATGCTCAAATGATATTTGTACTGACTTCACACTATATATCCAAGTATTGGCAATTCAAGTTAACATGTAGAAAAGCTCAAAATTCACTATAAATGACACTGAATAGCAACATTCCAAGACTGAGTTTCTGTTTCTTTTGTTCTCTCTTTTTAAGTTTGTTTATGTTTGTTTAGGACATAAAAAGGCTTTTGAGCCTAGTTCTGTGAATACTGGTCACCTTGTATTGAACAAAAATGTCTATTTCTGTGTCCTGGACACTGTCCTTCAGTTACAGGGGGAAGATTATGTCCCACAGTTATACCATAGAATAGAATGAGTGCAGAATCCGGCTCTTCCTTCAAGATGATTTGCTAAAGAGTAGAGAATACTGCTTTCTTGCAATGGAGGGGAAGTGGGGTGTGTGGAGAAGAGCTGATCTGAGTCAGGAAAGCTCTAGTGTGGGATGGAGAAGGTTGAATTGACTGGAAACATCAGAAAAAAATATGAAGGTTGGTGGGCTAGTTCTATAATGGTAAATATAGTTTATAATTTTTATACTAAGAGGGGGGAAAATCATTTTTGTTTTGTTTTGTTTTTTGAGGCCCATATATACATTCTAACTATGTTCCTTCATGCTTGCATTATAGCATAACATTGAAAAAGAAGGCTTTTCTTTGGAAAGTGTGATTACTTCAAACAATTGATTCAGTTCTAAACATCTGAAACACTATACAAAACGACAGCTGCATTTGGGTAAATACATCAAATATATAGAAATGTGTAAAAGTTAATCACGTCATTTATAGTGAGGCTGTTAAGCTGCAAATTGCATTGGAAAACGTTAAAAATAAGGGAGTCACCTTAACAGTCTGCCCATACTGCTCCTTTACATTAGTCTGAAACTAATTCTGCATCAGCGTGAAATAAATTGGATTTGGTTCATAACCAGGACTTGAATATTATTTAGTTCTTACCAAGGCTACATACAGAGTTGTGGAAGTGTCAGTCATAAATCATGTTTGTCCATGGGTTTGCTAGAAAAAGAGAGATTCTTGTTATATGGCCAAGAGAGAGAACCGTAGCTTAATCAGCTTGGTAAGTGGAACACATAGAGTGTCTTTAACCAATATTGAAAGTATCAAAAGAAAAACAATACAAATTTACAAGAAAGCCTCCAAGTGGTGTGGGTGGTGTTTTTTAGAGCAGAAAAGAGTTGTTTAACATAGAATGAGTCCTTATAGGCTCTTAAGTCTTTTAACAAAGCTTTCCAGGCTCTGCTATTCACCTGTTTGGTAGGGAATGACAGGCAAGCCTGAAAATTTCCAATATTAAGATATTTGTCTTTAGATTTCACTATCTTGTTATGAGTGAGACCATTCTACAAGAGGGAAACATTTTGTGATTTCCTGCCCCTCCTCCCCCAAGCCCAGCATATTAACAGCTGATATAAGTAGGAAATCTCTCTTTAATATAGATTCTCCTTTGATTCCTGAACTCAGAGCTTTTTGAAAGAGAGACAGATATCCAGAGTTGTGCTTTTCCACACATTCTTTTCAGTTATCAGAAGGATTCAGCTCCAAATCAGTCTGCATGAGGGTAGAAATTTACCATGCCATAGATATACTTCTCATGGATAAATGATTTATATGGACATAATTTGGCTTTTGGGAACAGACTCAGGAACAAAAAAAAACAGAGGAATTATATTTATACACACTAGATAAACTTTGACCAAACATCTCTACAAAATAGGGTAATGCAGCACTGGCTTCAGACTCTTCAAAAATGTTGTAAGAAGTTCGGTCTGTTTCAAGATCCTACTCTTTATCTTCAAAACCCTCAGCAGTCTATGGCACACCTATTTGAGAGACTAGCCTCTGTTTATTATTTATGATTATTTGAATCCAGTGACATCTAGAAGTAGCAATGGAAATCAGAGCCCCATTATGCTAGGCACTGCATCTGCAAAAATTCTGTGTCCTGTTGAACTTACAATCTAAAGAGACAAGACCGACAAAGGGTGAAGGAAGGAAGCAGTAGTATCCCCATTTAGCAGGTGGGGAACTGATGCATAGAAGGAGAAAAATAATTTGCTAAAGATCACACAGGAAGTCTGTGGCAGAGGTGGGAATTGAACCCAGTTGTCCTGAGTTCAAATCCAATGTCTTAACTGATGAGTTTTCAACTTAGGTGTCAAGAACACTGACTGTTTCTTTGTGGCTAAATGGATGGAGAGGGGGTCTGAAAACTGTGATAGGGTAGAGTCCTGAAAAGATTTTCAGTTGTAATATTGGCTCACGGGGTGGAAACATTTGAAAACCACTGACTTAACCATAAGATCATCCTTTCTCTGATGTTCTCATCTCACTAGTCACATACATGGAATCTCACAGAGTCCGAATTCAAACTTATGAAGTTTAAGGACCGGGCATTCTTAGTGAAGAGACCTCAGCTGTTGAATTCTTTTTGACTGGAAATCAGTGTAAACCCAAATCTTGGCATCTTTAAAATGCAATTGGAAGACACCTCTTTCAGGAAACTGGTTGGATCCGGTTCAGGAAATGAGTTGCAAAATGGCTCCTACTACATTCTCTAGGAAATAACCACCTAATGCTGATTCTTATTAAGTAAATGAATCTAATTAGTAAAAGAAAGGGTAGGAGCTTTACGACTTTTCTGAGGGAATTGGAATACTTCATAATTTAGGTAATGGTGCCCCAATACTAACAGGATTGGTGCTTTAAAAATAGCTATAATACATATATTTAAAGAGTCCAAAGTGTAAAGAACATTTTCCTGGTAGTCAAGAAAGTATTACATATGAACATAAGAATGGCTATAATGGGTCAAACTAAAGCTCCATCTAGCCCAGTATTCTGTCTTCTGACAGTGGCCAATGCTCAGTGCCCTAGAGGGAATGAACAGAATAGGTAATCATCAAGTGATCCATCCCTTGTTGCCCATTCCCAGCTTCTGGCAAACAGAGGCTAGGGATACCATCCCTGCCCATCCTGGCTAATAGCCATTGTTGGACCCATCCTCCATGAAGTTATCTAGTTCTTTTTTTTTTTTTGACCCTGTTATAATCTTGGCCTTCACAACATCATCTGGCAAGGAGGTCCAGGGGTTGATTGTGCCTTGTGTGAAAAAATACATCCTTTTGTTTTTTTTAAACCTGCTGCCTATTAATTTCATTTGGTGGCCCCTAGTTCTTGTGTTATGAGAAGGAGTAAATAACACTTCCTTATTTACTTTCACCACACCAGTCATGATTTTATAGACCTCTATCATATCATCCCTTAGTCGTCTCTTTTCCAGCCTGAAAAGTCTCAGTCTTAATAATTTCTCCTCATATGGCAGCTGTTCCATACCCCTAATCATTTTTGTTGCCATTTTCTGAAACTTTCTCAATTCCAATATATGTTTTTTGAGATGGGGCGACCACATCTGCATGCAGTATTCAAGATGTGGGCGTACCATGGATTTATATAGAGGCAATATGATATTTTCTGTCCTATTATCTATCCCTTTCTTAATGAGTCCCAAAATTCTGTTTACTTTTTTGACTGATGCTGCACATTGAGTAGATGTTTTCAGAGAGCTATCCACAATGACTCCAAGATCTCTTTCTTGAGTGGTAATAGCTAATTTAAACCCCATCATTTTATATGTATAGTTGGGATTATGCTTTCCAATGTTCATTACATTTGCATTTATGAACATTGAATTTCATCGGCCATTTTGTTGCCTAGTCACCCAGTTTTGAGAGATCCTTTTGTAGCTCTTCGCAGTCTGCCTGGAACTTAACTATCTTGAGTAGTTTTGTATCTGCACATTTTGTCACCTCACTGTTTACCCCTTTTTCCAGATCATTTATGAATATGTTGAATAGGACAGGGGCCAGACCCCTTAGGGGGCACCACTATTTACCTCTCTTTATTCTGAAAACTGTCCATTTATTCCTACTTTTTGTTTCCTATCTTTTAACCAGTTACCAATCCATGAGAGAACCTTTCCTCTTATCCCATGACTGCTAACTTTGCTTAAAAGCCTTTGGTGAGGGACATTGTTAGAGGCTTTCTGAAAATCTAAATACACTATAACCACTGGATCCCTCTTGTCCACATGCTTGTTAACTCCCTCAAAGAATTCTAGTAGATTTGTGAGGTATGATTTCCCTTTACAAAAATCATGTTAACTATTCCCCAACAAATTATGTTCATCTATGGGGAGAAAACCTGGATTTGTGCTGGAAATGGCCCACCTTGATTATCATACACATTGTAAGGAGAGTGATCACTTTACATAAGCTATTACCAAAAGGAGAGTGGGGTGGAGGGAGAGAAAACCTTTTGTAGTGATAAACACCAATTTTTTCATGATTTGTGTGTATAAAAACAAACATCTTCTGTATTTTCCACAGTATGCATACAATGAAGTGAGCTGTAGCTCACGAAAGCTTATGATCAAATAAATTGGTTAGTCTCTAATGTGCCACAAGTACTCCTTTTCTTTTTGCAAATACAGACTAACACGGTTGTTACTCTGAAACTTGTCATCTATGTGTCTGACAATTTTGTTCTTTATTATAGTTTCAACAGTTTGCCCAGTACTGAAGTCAGGCTTACTGACCTGTAATTGCCGGGGTCACTTCTGGAGCCATTTTCCAAAATTGGCGTCACATTAGCTATCCTCCAGTCATTTGTTACAGAAGCTGATTTAAATGATAGTTTACAGATGACAGAAAGTAGTCCTGCAATGTCACATTTGAGTTCCTTAACTCTTGGGTGAATACCATCTGGTCCTGGTGACTTATTACTGTTTAGTTTATCAATTTATTCCTCAAATGACACCTCACCTCAATCTGGGACAGTTCCTCAGATCTGTCACCTAAAAAGAATGGCTCAGGTTTGGGAAGCTCCCTCACCTCCTCAACTTTGAAGACCGATGCAAAGAATTCATTTAGTTTCTCCACAATGGTCTTATCGTCTTTGAGTGCTCCTTTAGCATCTCGATCGTCCAGTGGCCCCACTGGTTGTTTAGCAGGCTTCCTGCTTCTGATGTACTTACAAAAATTTTTGCTACTATTTTTCGAGTCTTTGGCTAGTTGTTCTTCAAATTTTTTTTGATCTTCCTAATTATATTTTTACACTTCATTTGCCAGAGATTATGCTCCTTTCTATTTTCCTCATTAGGATTTAACTTCCACTTTTTAAAGGATGCCTTTTTGCCTCTCACTGCTTCTTTTACTTTGTTGTTTAGCCTCGGTGGCACTTTTTTGGTTCTCTTACTCTGTTTTTTAATTTGGCATATACATTTAAGTTGAGCCTCTATTATGGTGTCATTAAAAAGTTTCCATGCCGCTTGCAGGGATTTTACTTTTGGTGCTATACCTTTTAATTTCTGTCTAACTAATCTCCTCATTTTTATGGAGTTCCCTTTTCTGAAATTAAATGCTACAGTGTTCGGCCACTGTGGTGTTAATGAGGATATTAGAACACTGTAGGTCTCTGTGGTGCTGTAGTCTACCAATATATAGACAAAGCACTATGAAGAAGCAGCATCACAATGTTTTTTGTTTTACAATACATTTTGTAGCTGGCCTTGTGATTTTCAGGGCCTCAATTGTCAAGAGAAGGGGCGGGTGGTGAGTTGCTTGCCCCTATACATGTGCTGGGTGGAGGGTGAGACTGAGCAGCCTATTGCCTTCCTGTCTAGACCCTGTCCCTAGTGTCAACATAAAGGGTGAGAACTTGAGTTTGCTGAAGTCAGAGGGAGTTTTGCCATTGACTTCATGGGGCCAGGATTTCACCGAAAGTCTGGTCTGAGAGTTGCTGAGTTAAGGTAGGTTGGCAGGGGGTGCTAAGCAGTGTCTTGTGTTTCCTTGCCCAAGATTGGTCTTAGTTCATTTGTGGTTAGTTTGGCTGATTTTTTCTGTAATGGAATACCATCAAACATACTGGCCCATGATAACCTAACAATTGGGTACACAGAATGGTACACTTCACTAAACATTGTGGAAGCATTATCAATTATGATCTGTTTCTGTGGTAATTTTTTGTACTTGATATTAGAGCCTTCAGTATCTGCCACTGAAACTGTGAAATAGCACAACTGTTTCTGGAAGAAGACAGTGGGGAACACAACAAGGCAAAAAAACTCCACAACAAAAGCTGCAAACAAAAACAGTGCACATTATGCAGAAATTGCCTCGGCATGCAGGTCATTGGTGATTTCATTTGTAAGTAATGTTTTGATTGTCACAGATTATATGTTGCTCTCATCCCCCTGACATTTGTTGTACAGCGGGATTGATTTTTGTGCTCCAGTATGAAAAGGTCACTTTGATCAATGCAGTGTAATTGGCACTAAATTAGGATCATATCAGGTTATTTTGCTATTTAATGATGAAATATTAAAGAATAGCATGGGAAGATTGCAGGCACTAAAGTGCACTTTAAACCTGCTGTAATGATGTTTTATTTTGTAGGAAAAATGGAGAGAAAAACAACTAAAGTGCAGAAAATGACTGTGATGTATTGAAAGAGTGGCCTGGAATTATATATTTTCACTTGAAATAAACTGAAAGCCCCAGACACAAAACACCAAACCCAGCAGTCAGTCCTGCATCTGTTATATAGAGAGAACCCTATGATTGTGCTCATTATATACTAGTTTCAAGTGTTAAACCTTTACAATGTCATATGATAATTGGCCAACATTTTCAAAAGTAAACACCTAAAGTTAGGCATGTTAGTCCATATTATATACATAGGCCCAGATTCAGGTCAGCATTTATGCAAATGCTTAATTTAAAGCACGTGCTTAAATCCTGTTAAAGTCAATAGGACTTCAAGCACGTGTTCAAGTACCTGTCCTGAGTAGGGATGCACTTAAGCTTGTGCTTATGCGCTTTCCTAAATCAAGGCAATAGGTAGATGGCTCGATTTTTTTTTTGCCAGAAGTACTGAGCCCATTGTGCCCATACTGAGCAGTGCTCATTGAAACTATGTTATTACGTCTATGATTTATTGTTGCTGCTGTTTGTAACACATATAAGTTCTCTTTTTTTTCATTTTCCATTTAAGAAAATTCTGTATCCTATTATTAGTATTTGTAAACCACTATCTCTAGACTAGATGTAAGGTTAGCATCTTAACCTTTTAAGTTCATGCTTCAGATAGATAATATGCTTAATGAGAACAAAGCTCCAGTAAGGTTTCCTGCAACTTCGGCTGCATTTAAAGTGTAATCTTTTGATTGGTTTTCCAAGAAATGGATTCAGAACACATGAATGATTTTAGGCATAATTGACACAATTTTCAAAAGTGGGTGCAAAAATTAGGTATCTAAAATTAGGTGCATCTATCCACATGTATACACTGTTTGATTTCAATCGGAGTGGGAGTGTCATAGAGTTCAAGGCCAGAAGGTACCACCAGATCATCTCGGAACTTCTAAAAATGGCCTGATTCAGTCTCCACTGAATTCAATGGGACTGGGTTAGGCCCTATGTGCCTATATATGGAGTCAGGTGCCTTAGGTATTCACTTTTGAAAATATTAATTATCATATTAAAATCATTTGTGTGTTCTGCATCTATTTATTAGAGCATCTTTTCAAATCTTTAGTTGTTTGAGTCCCACAGGTTCAGACATCTTCTATTTAATGAGGATATTTTTAGAACTTGGCTTTTGTCAATATTTTTTTTTCAGACTTTGCATCTAAAGTAATGATAAGCATCATAAGCGGTGTTAATAGTGTATGTTATTTTCTTCACTGTAAATACATGCACTCTCCAATTATTCTGAAATGTTGCCGAACAAGAGCAAGCAGCATAAGATTATACTTTTAAATGCAGCTAATGTTGCAGGAAATTTGTTTTTGGGCTTTGCTGCCATTAAGTATATTATCTAGCTGCAGTGTGAACTTAAAATGGCTAAGATATTAACCTTGTAAATACCCTAGAGTCTCCTACAAATATTGATAACATACTGATTAATGAAAAAGGAAAAGGAGACAAAGTATGTGCAGCAATAGTGGGACAGATCAAATGTACCAAAATGACATAATGGCTAATGTGTGTACCATGATATGATAACTCCTCATTGATTTCACCTGGATTACTCACATGAGTACGGGCTACACACATACATGTAAGCCTTTACAGAATCAGGGCCTAAACTTGCAGAGCTAGATCCCCAACTGGTGTAATTCAGGGTAGTGCTCCATTAAAGTCAATGGAAGCAAAAGGGTTTACAGCAGCAGAGATTCTGCCTGGTAATATCTGCTCTTCACTTCTGCCCTTCAGAAAGGGGAGTAAGGTGACCAGATATCCTGATTTTATAGGGACAGTCCCGATATTTTGGGCTTTGTCTTATATAGGCACCTATTACTCCCCACCCGCTGTCCCGATTTTTCACATTTACTGTCTGGTCACCCTAGAGGGGAGTCACATGGGAGAGGCAGTCTCCCTCTTGTCTCTCGTACTTCTCCAGGTCAGTGTGGAGCTGGGACAGAACAGGTTATGAGAAGAACTATCTTCTCTCAATGCAAGGGTGGAATATTCATGTTGGGGGAGAAGGAAATAGAAATGGCAAGGATGATGACACATAGGGAAGAGTGGGAGTTTACTATGGGGAAAGTGTGTAGGAAGCAACACATGAGTGGCACATTCAAAAAAGATTTAACATTGGTCTGATCCACTATGGCATTTCCTATCGTCCATATCGTTTAGCATCCAGCAATGTTCTGCACCTTCCTCTGAAGCAGCTGGTCCTGGCCATTATTGGAGAAAGGATGCTGGACTAGATGGACCATGAGTTTGGTCCAATATAGCAATGTTTAGATTCCTGGGTTCCTACATTAATCTCTTTTTGAATATGTCATTTCCTAGGCTTGCAGTATTTTGAAATAAATTTTCAGAATAGTGTGGGTCTACAAAATGGCACATTCTAAGGATTTAATGTCCTCCTGTAGTTCAAAGGATACCAAGTAATAACAAGATAGCAGGGTCTACTATAAGGATGGTTGGAGTGTTCCTGCTGTGGCCAGTTTCCCTTCTCCCCACTCTCTACAGATAGCGGGACTATGTTTGTAAGAAAGGCTGTTGGTGGCTTACTCTCTTAATAGAGGCATTTCCCTCTTGTGCACAAGACCTAAATGTAGATCTTTATAGACTTTCTCCTTAGTAGCCTTGCACTATCCCCTATGTATTATATTTCTCATCTTCACCACCATGAATGCCCCTGTAAGAGAGACAATCACTCTCCCTTGTTTTGTATACACCTCCCACCACCAAAATATGATGCTACAACCAGGGTCCTGTTCCATGATGCACCCAACTCCATCTGATTATCACACCTCCTGACACTTCCTAAATGCTGTCCCCTAGGAGGCAACCTCCTACTTCCCCATGAAAATAGGTCTCTTCTTGCCTCACCAAATTATATGCAAGGTTGTGTCTGTAAAAACACTGATTTACACTGTTGCATTACAGGGGAGAAAAAGTGACTTCTTATAACCTGAAATTCCAGATCTTCCTGCCAAACTGGAGAAGTGGGATGCAATAATGTAGCCTCTTCTTCATTTACTACATCAAAAAGAGGTTCAGAAGTCACATATTTCAAAATGAACTAGTTGCAAATATAAAGCTATGTGATTATAAATTGTTTAAAAAATGGCTTCCAACACAGATCATTTCATGCAAGTGAAAACCGCATTACTTCTTATAGAGAAGAGAGCATAAGGTCACAATTTTTTCTAAATATCCCTTTAAACTTTTAACTATGAAACTGTATTTATGTGTTGCTCTGTAAAATCATTTAGATTGATAACCATACAGTAGATTCTGGAGCTAACTGCAGTCCTGCCACCACTGACAACCTCACTCCTCTGTTTTAACTTTTAAAACTAGCAGAGAAATAGATTAGCATGAAGGAACACTAACATACGTGGATGAAATCCAGTGGGAGTTCTGCTATTGTCTTCAATGGGACCAGGATGTGGTCTGCTGGAGGGGTCTTCAGAGGTTGTTTTGAGATGAGAGGACTTTTTCGACCAGTAACATAGGATGCTAGGAGCCCCTTTGACTCTTGGGACATCTTTTTTTTTATAAACCAGTTGGGCTAGATTCTGGCATTCGGCCACAAACCCTGTTCAGAGGATGAAGCAGGAGCCCAAGGAGAAGCACTGAAGAAATTATGCCCAGTTTCTGCTCCCTCTGCTCAGGGAGTGTGTACGTAGCACTAGAATGCTTCCCATCTGCAGTGAAGGTGGAGTCGTAGCTATGCCACCACTCCCTCTCAGATCCCTTTGCACTTGATGGGGTAGAAAGAGTAAACAATCTTCTAGCTTCTCATGGCAGGGAACACAAGAATTTCTTGTTAAACTGCCCCTCCACCTTTGTGCAAGGAGAAGAAGCTTCTTACTTGCTCCCTACCAGGGTACAGCTGCATAGCTGCTGTTCATATGCTGGGCCATACAGTGCAAATGTTTTAATGCTAATATGCATGTGAGTCTACCTTATACTTTATGGTCTTCCTCTGACAACTTCGTGAGACTTCTTAATGGTTGTTAGCAAGAAAGCTAGAGTTTAAAGGGATGAAGCTAAATATGTTCCCTAGTGAGTGAGGTATCCTTTCCTATTTTATACAATGTTTCCCACTTCAATTTTTTTCATAAGATAAATTAAAAAAAACAGAAATAAGTCTAAAAATTATGAACAATATATCATATGTAAAAGATGAAGGAACTTTACTCAGAAACCCCCTGGTGATATTCCAACAGAGGAAAGAGAAAACATTGATTTTGGATGGATAGAGAGAGAGATTTTGAATGAGTTATTTCTGGCAGTTCCATTGATTTCTTTTAGGAAATTTATTGTTTTAATAAGGATTTACCCTCTAGATTTCTTTAAAACTTTGAGAAATTAACAAGGACGTTGTTTCATAAAAGAAAAATGCCTACATGACATTGTTACTCTAAACAGCAATCCAAGATAGGTCATCTTAATTACAAATTTGATTAAATTAACTATTGAAACCATAAACTAAATGGTATGTAAGGTTCTTTCAACATACAAATGCTGTTTGATCTGATATATATATATATTTATAAAGATCTTCAAGTAGAGCATCTTCCGTAACTTTAGTGGAATAAGGAAATGCCCTGGTAGCAGCAAAATAAAAATAATAATGTCAAAGACCCCATCATAGAACCCCAGACATTAGCTGAGTTAGGCTGGTGAAAATGATCTGCAATGTCCTCTGTAATTTATTTGCAATGCAGTGAAGCCAAGAAAATTGAGGTGTTGGTAATGTTTTGGGTTCAGTGTAAATTTCTTCTCTTGAGTTGCCACCTCTGTCCCTTGAGAAATTATTCCATTCAAAAAGTTTTGTTATTTGGTAATTTCTCCCTCAAGGTAGAAAAGTTACCATTTCTGATCATTCTTGTAGTTTACTTTATGGGGTACTTTGTTTGTTTCTGGTGAAAAGCACAGTAACTTGGGGAATGGAATGAGATGGCAACTAGTCATGGTAGGTCTTTGTGACACTGGACTTTAAAGTCACATCATTTTGATTATCCTCTTAGTTTTTTACCCACTTCCAATTTTAACTTGATTTTAACAGCCAATATTTCATGAATCATTAGATGCAGAGGATTATATTTTATACTGTTGTGCTAGAGTTGGGTAAATGCTGGGAAAAAAATTGCCAATGATTATTTGCTCAGATTGAAATATGAATGAACTTTAGAGGTATTAACACCTCCTTGGTGTGTGTTCAGATATTTGCAGAAAACAATCAGTTGTTACTCAGATGCTAGCACATTTTAAAATTGCATATGCAAGTGTAGCACTGGAAGATGGAGCACTGCTGGACACCACAAGCCAGCAGAATTCCTAAAATGCCCTCACAGGAGCCCTGAGATGATGGCTGTTAAATGAAGCAGGAAAGGACCTGGCTTCACCTTGCAACACCTTTATGTTGTGTAAATATGAGGCGCCACACTTTTTAAATGTAAACTCTACACCCGATGAATCTAACAGTGGCTTAACTGTCCTGAAACAATGCCTTGGACTAAGAAATTAATAGAATTTAAATTTTCTCCTAATCCGTCTTTGTTTCTGCCTGTCCCTGAGATGCTCCAATGTCATCTTCAAATCCTCCTCCTGATTCTAAAAGTTACAGTGATCCAACTAAAGAACAGAAAAATATCATATCATTACAATAATTTATGTAATTGTAAGCAGGTGGAGTTCCCTCCTTCATCCAAACACAGTATACACATCCTATGATCCAAACTTTACCCTGTCTGTCCTGGGGCCTACTTTTATTCATAGGCCTCAGTCCAGCAAAGGCTTCTGCATGTGCTTAACATTACACACCTTGAAGTTATTGACATTATTTTCCATGCATAAAGTTAAGTATGTGCGTAAATCTAACAGGATTGGGGCCTTAAATAGCAACAACAAAAACTTTCTCCTGGATTTGGCTGTTAGTTTTTTCCTTGAAATACCTTTCAATCCCTGCCTTTAGTTCCCTCTGCCTCAGGCAGGAGCTCTAACCTCTCTTACATCCTAGTTTGCAACTAATGTGACCCATCTACCTGCAGAAATAACTGCTTCTTTATACAGGGTTCTAGAACTAGACAGGTGGATGTTGGCAAAAAGCTGTGTATGAATCCTAGAACCTGTCGTCAGCCTGTTACACTGAACAGTTGAAGCTAACAACACAGCTTAACGTTGGGATATCAAGTACTTGGTAGTGGTGGACTCCTAACATTCATCGCACAGCATGTATATGAAAAATATCACTGAGAAGATCGAAGGAAATAGCTATCTGTAGACAATCCATGTCTAGAAAAACAGGCTAAAGTCACTGAGTAAACTATTCACCCAGCACTCAGTTGGAAAGCTAGGATGAGTGTGCTCAAAGAAAATAAATAAAGATTACTTAATAAACCCACTTCATTAAACCAAGAACTAGGAAAATGAAATAGACACAGGCAAGGACGATGGGGAGGAGTCATTTTCATTATTGTTATACAGGTTTTTCATCAATAAAAATGAAATAAAATGTTATAAATTGCTGTGGGCAGGCTGCAAGAAGTACAAATAGAGAATATAGCTCAAAGAACATAACTTTATACTAAACAGGAAAGCAAGATTAAATACATGGGCAAAACACTTGAAATAGATCTTTCAGTAAGTTGTTTCCTCAGCTGAGTGCACAACTATAGATCAACCCTTGAACCATTAATCTAAACAAGAACCCCCTACCAAGCTATAGGACCAGAGCTGGAGATTCATTCAGCCTGAGCAGACAAGAAAATATTAAATACATAAATTGCTGGTTGGGTGAGCTACTACAGTGTCTATAGAGGACTTTGGGGGTATAGGAAAAATTTTCCCTAGGAAAAATTGTTGGGAACATCTACTGTTTCATATACTGAGGGGTACTTATTCATTCTAATGGGAAAAACTGTGAGCCTGAGGTAAATTCAACCCTTGTAAGCTTGGTTTAGCAGCCTAGGTCCCAATTCTGCAAAGCAGTTAAGCACTTGCTTCAGTCCATCACTGTTTATTAAAGAACTTAAGCAGGTGCTTAAGTGTTTTACTGAACAAAGCTAAATGGCTGGATTGGGCCGACATAGAGAAATAAGCTCACCAGAGGCCAAGAAACTCGGCTACAGCTGGGTGATTAGCTGAGGGAGCATTGTGCTAAAAGAATCATTTGTTTTGTTTCCAGTCATCTATTTAATTTTGGTATGTCTGAATTAAAATTGTCATATCCAACATCTGAAAAATGAACCTCGTTGAGGAGAAACAACACTGGACAATAATAATAAATACTTCAATGTCCCAAAGGCTCTTTCCCTATTCTACAAACTAAACATCTGGTACTTATGCTTCTCTTTTGTCCTGGGGCATTCTATCAGAATGGGTTAGTTGATTACCTTATACGTTTGCTCAGGAGGTACGTCCAGCCGTACCTCCCAGAGAGAAGAGACAACCCTAAAATTATTTCCACCTAAATAAATACAAGTCAAATAAAATTGGGAGCAGCATCACTTCATGCCTGGAAGCAGATATATTGTAGGTCCCTTATCCTGTTCCATCTGATGCATACTATGTCTATAACAAATTGCATTCCCATGCAATATCCTGCATTGCCTGCAGTATACTGTACCCTACTATCCAGATCTGCCTGGAGAGTCTTGTGACAATTTATGCACTCGACTCTAACCTTAAATAGAGCTAGTGACTGAAAATGAAAGCTCCACCTATTATAACTAATGGCTTGCCTTCATGGCAATATCCAAGAAAATTAATCTGAATTAACTAAAGGTGTGACTTTGAAGTGAAGTAATTAAACCACATTAAATCCCTGTGTTGTTCAGAATTAAAGTAGCCTTAATTCAGTTTATTTTAATTCACTTTCAAAGGGAGATGGTATCTGAACTAGAAGCAGAAATGGAAGTGAAGCAGCTGGCCCTGGGGCAGTGCTGGGCCAAAGGAGTTGTAGCAGGCAAGTCAGTAAGGAGTGGTGTAATGGAGAGAGCAGAATAGCTCCAACCCTTCTTGCTGGCTCTTGAAATGTGTGCCCAGTTCAGAGACTGCTACCAAACCTGAGTCCTCAGGGGTCCATCCCTTCAGGAAGAGCTTGAAATGCTAGTGTAATGTTCACTGCTGATATTCCAGTGCCACAGGACTTTGTGGCAGAAGTTTAAGCTCCTGTATAATCAGAGTGTTTCCCCTTTTATCATCCCAGGTACTGAGGCACACCACCTTTTTTAGACAGGAAAGTGGAAACCTGTATCCACTGTTCTTCTGACTCCCTGCACAAATGAACCCAGCAGTTCTGGACAACATGCCTATTTTCTCCACCCCATCTGACCAAATAACCCCTTATACTGAGATAGCATAGAAACTTGGGTGGGAGAAAAGACTGAGCACTGAAGTTTGCTGTGCCATGAGGCACAGACAGATGATTTTGCAGGGAGATCGACCTTAGATTTGCCTCAACCAACCCTGAGGATATGTATGTCCAACAAAAACATACGAAATCACAAGGATCATGTTGTTACAGCCATTGCCCTTCCTTTGTCTAAGTTAGATTGTACACTCCTTGGGGCAGAAACCTGAGGCAAGATTCTGATCTGTTCCACTATACTCCAGTATAAATCTGGAGTAACTACACTGAAGTCAACTTGTTTAAAAAAAATGTAGGGCCAGATTCTACTTTCTTATGTAATGAATTTAGCCTTTGCAGTTGTTACTGGTTTATTTTGTCTTTTTTTTTTTTTATGATTGTCATTCTTATATAGGAAGAAAAGAAGTACTAGTGGCACCTTAGAGACTAACCAATTTATTTGAGCATAAGCTTTCGTGAACTACAGCTCACTTCATCGGATGCATTATATATAGGGTGACTCGCTGTTCAAGGTCTGTGTAATATTTGGGTTCAAATGGGTAGGTCCATATATGAAGATTAAATTCCAATTAATGAATATTTTAAACTATCACTTCCATTGATGATATGAGATCCTATTATTTTCCACATATATAACATCAAAGGCTCTAACGCATTCTAACATTCAGTACTCTCATCATTTGTGCAGTATATTTGCAAAATATGACAGCTCCCTTAGGATACGAATACTTTCTTTACCACTGTGAATGCATGGTTTAAAAAATCAGCTGCAAAAACACAAACACAACCTGATGCAATATGCATGTTTGTGACAGTTTCATTCTATTTTTTATAATATATTGGTATTGTGATAAAACTGTGAATAAAAAAGCAGCTCATCGCAGGGGTTACAAGGGAAAAAGATGCAGCTTTCTGTAGAACCTAGTGAAATCAGCAGGGCAATGACACAAGATTAACAGGGTTGTTGCTATTTTAATATCTTCTGCTTGTTTTTCATGGTGTACCATGTGTTTATGTAACAGACTAGAATTCACCAGAAGAATTTAATAATGCTGTGTTTGTAACCTACCATACTTAGTTTGCATGTGTGTGCTGTTTTGCACCATAGTGTGGACAGTAAATGAATACCGTACATACATAGAGAGCTGTTCCTATATTTATAGTTGGAGTATGTAAATGACAGATTTCAGAGTAGCAGCCGTGTTAGTCTGTATCCACAAAAAGAAAAGGAGGACTTGTGGCACCTTAGAGACTAACCAATTTATTTGAGCATGAGCTTTCGTGAGCTACAGCATCCGATGAAGTGAGCTGTAGCTCATGAAAGCTGATGCTCAAATAAATTGGTTAGTCACTAAAGTGCCACAAGTACTCCTTTTCTTTTTACCTGTAAATGGAGACACGTGCGCAAGTGCGCACACACAATCTTTTCCTTGAAGCATATCTTATTTCCAGTACCAATTTGAAAATCTGTGAACCATGCTAACATTAACTCCCAGTTTCTGTGACCTCTCATAAAACAAAAGAAGAATTAGTGGTTGGCTAAAAGGATTCTAATGATGCCTTTAGACTCTTACGTTCATGTAATGACTGGGAGAAGATTTATATGCTCTGTATAGGTATAATTAGACACCCACAAACCCATTTGACCCTGCTGAGGTGAAGAGCTCTCCTGCTTTTTGTTTCAGCAGATGAATCAATACTTGCACGTTTTACCACTGTGGAGTGAAATTGAGGAAATGAAAATCTGATAATTTTGCTCCCAGTGCAGTCTAGACAGAGGAGAGCAGTTTTAGTCTTTGACAGGAAGATCTATTTCCAGTTTCTCAAAAGGCTAGTGTCAATTTTGAAACTTCTCCTATTATTGATTTTCAGTTTTGTTAAAAAGGGTGTTTTATTAGCAATATTAGTCCCAGTGACCATGTAAGCTTATGTCTATTTCACAAGTTGATGAAAACATGTTTTAATTTTGGTCTTACGTGTATGCTTAAATCACAGAATCTTTTTTGCTCAGTGATGTTTGTAGCAAAAAATGCAGTCTAAAGAAGTTAATGGCATTGTTTCTTTAAAATCAGGGCAAAATATAGCTGAAAATGTGCCAGACATATTTAGAAAAGATACACCGTGTGCACAAACTACAGAACCAGCAATGTATCTAAAGAATAGCTATAGTTTGAGAATATCATCAAATCCATTCAGCATCATAATTGCTTTAAAATAGATATAGTTAAACTATATTGTTATATAATGACAACATACACACAGACATAAAAAAGAAAGCGACTTACTCTAATAAACTTTAGGATGGGACTTCACATGATATCAGCTTGTAAGGAAAAATGATACAGTATAAACAAACACAAATTATGCAAATAATGTTCAAACATTATCATTTAAAATTATAAAAATAGTATTGAAAACATTAGCTTTCAGGCTTACTGTGGTAGGTAGTTCACATGCTATATGGTGCACTGTGTAGAGCTAATATTTATTTTGGTTAGCTGTCATTCATTTTACATATTCAAACTAATAGAGTTCACTGTATTTTAAAACTTTATCACTAGGATATCATATTTAGTAGCACACTGTGCCTCACAGGCTATTGTTGTTTACACAAGTTCACAGGATGATGAATATATGAATAGCCATAATGGACCAGGAGAACTCAGTAAAATTTCAAAAGTATCAAAGAAAAATAATCAGGGCCCCCTGAAGACAAAATAAAAAGTCTTTTTATACATACAGTACATTCAGGCTAAGAAGCTTAGGATTAGAATAGCACAGATGGTTCAAGTATTAACTAGAAATTACTTTTTGTACACACACAAATGTGTCAATAAGTAAGCTACTATGGAAATAAATAAACCACTTTCCTAATTTATTAAGATAACAGGGAGAGTGCTAGAAATGCATCCTAAGCTTTTCTTTTTTTTTAAAGTTCTGCATGAGGGAAGCGGGAAATCAAGGTTTAATATGTTTTTTAATATTTAATCCAGGTATATATTTGTGATTCTGAAATCTTTGAAGTGTGTTAGTATCTCTTTTTGGATCAGAACTTGGCAATGTTTATTACCTTACCCAAATCAGTTCATACTAGATTTAATTTTCAATATTTATTATCATTTGCTTGTGCCTTCACCATGCTCCTGGGAGGCGCGCAGATTTTTTGGACCCAGAAATTGATATTAAATATACACATCAGGACAATCACACTTGCCTTTTACAGCTGTATTTCTTGCCAATGGGATTTTATTAAAGCACAAATTAATGAAGCCTCAGCAAGCTCAGTTCCTACTCCCCCGGGACTTGTAAAAGTAAAATTCTGTTTTACTGAAGCTTTCAAAAAGGTGGTGGTTAAAAAACAACTACTAATCTTTATGTTGCATAAAATCAGAGCAGAACTTCTTGCATAGGTCTTCTTTATTTGGATTTACTGGGAACCATAAGTACTGCGATGATGCCTTTGGTAACTTAAGGTTACAGACAAGCCGCTGTGATTTTATGTTAATTAAAAAGTCTGAACTTCACTCCTTTAATCACATCTATTTGTTTATCTAATGCAGGAACTTGTGAATATACTTTCTCAGAAATTCTGAGGCTAAACAAAATCTAACTAATCCTTGAATTGGGGGCTTTTTGTTTGGATTTCTTTTTAAAATGTTCTATGCTGCTAGTTGAAAGTACTTACAAATCCTGATAACATTATTTTAAGCACTCTAGCCTTTTAAGTGAGCCCAGAAGACATATTAATGCAGAAAGTGGTAGGTTTATACAAGATACAGAGAGATGTGCTTTACCTGGATGCCATGTAAAAACCAGTGGACACTGGTAAATTACTGATCAATTATTTGTAGAGTTTCTCTGTACCTCCCTTTTCAAGGAACAATGATTCCATACAACTGTTCTGTTTGTTAATTAATATAAAGATAGCACAGACACTCCCTGCTAGTAAAGAAATACACTGGAATTCTTTCTGCCACCTGCTTATGGGTAATTCAAGGTGGACGCTCTTCTATATGTAAATTAAAAGATCAAAATCACTCTCTCATCATGTGTGCATAGGAAGCTTTAACAGCAGCACTTCAGAAACAGTCAAACATGGGAAAGAAATGTCCATTTTCTCTGAATAAAAATTACTCGTGGTCGACATTTAGACTTCCTGGGACTTCCCCCCACCCCAAATTAATATCAAATCCCATTTTATATCCCAGAAAAACACAAAGAATCATAATATGAAATCTCCAACTAATACAAAATCTAGGAAATTGTAGAAACAAATATATATAGCCAGGGATCCTACTGCTCTGTGATTAAAAAAACAAACAAACCTCTGTTAAATAACATAAATATCCATGTTTTTCTGTGATTAAAATGAAATGCTGAACTCTAGTTTCCCTAGCCACAATATATATGTGGGTAGGAGTTGAACACAATGTTTTATTGATATATTTATAATTTTTTAGCTGACAGCCCGAGCCCTGCCCATTCTCCTGATTATCCAAATTTTTTATTATATGATCTGGCTCCTGTCCAAATTAGATCAGATAATCAGGGTTCCAGTATACATTTTTATTTTTTTCACAAAATGTAAAAACTAAAGATTCTCTGTAAAAATGCAAATTCCACATTTTTCTGTGGGAAATGGATTTGTAGGGCCCCTGCATTTAACCTTATAAATTACCTTAGAAAATCCATGTTCTCGACATGGATCTGTGGATCCATCATTGCATAAATTTACCAACAAGTGCCCTCCCAGAGTGCTGTGTGGAAGCCCATGGGGCAGCTCTGCTGCTGTTCCAGGGCTGAAGAATGTTTCCTTTTACCTCAGCCTCCATGGAGAACCCCAGAGCACATTCCATCCACTTGGGCTGGAAGCGATTACATCAGATAGGATTCTTGCTGCTACCTGAATTTCTTGTTTTTTTTTGTATATTTAAGAACTGGCAAATAAGTTTGGCTAAAATAAATACTGCCCTGAACTTTCACCCATACTTTGAATTGACTCCAAACCAAACCTTTGTTAAGCACAGAAAAATGTTCATAATATGATAGCGCAATCCTTAATATTATTATTCTTCATTCATCCTCATAGCTCTGCTTTAGAGTCCACCTACTTCCAAATGGACCTGGCTGATTTCTTTGCAACCACCCTGCACCAACTTTTGCTTTGCCCTGATTGCCTTCCAACCCATCTTTCATTTAGTCTACTTCAGACAGTCCATGCATGCACTATACTCTGGGGTACAAAGTATGTGAAATTAGAAGTCTTGGGAGTAGGATCCGGCCCAGAGGCTGTCAGTGATCCTCAGCCCTTCCAAGCCGCTGCTGCTGCTTTTGCCTGCCCATCCCCAGTGCTTCAGTAAGTGGTGCAGTTGTCAGGAGAGGGGAGGAGGGCCTTGGACCTACCCCAACAATGGTGGAATCCTAAGATAAGTGGCTCCTTGGATGTGGAGGATGTAGAAAGTTTTGAACTTCCTCCAGTTTCAAAAATCAAAATCAAGGTGTCTGCGGGCCGGTTGTCTGGAGGAGGGGTGGAGAGAGGGAAGGGAAGGGAAGAGAGAGAGAGAGAGAGAGAGAGTAAAGGTGTCTTAGGGAGGAAAGACCACAATACTCTTGGATGATTTAGCAAAACAATCTAGTTCTAGACTTTTGATGTCCATTTTTCACTAGCTGAAGCCAGACCTTTAACATTATTGTCAATCCTGTGTTTCACAGATGACTTGGATATACATATTTTTCCATGAAATTAAAACTTTCACTTGATTTTCATTCCAGTTTAAAGTAAAATTGATCAGTTGTATTAATTATAACAGAAAAATACTGGCTTTGAAGATACAGAGAAATCTGAGAGGTTCTCTTCTCTAATCGCAATGTCTCTTTTCTGCATCTATGCATTCAATCAGTAAATACTTGGGAAATTAACATTGTAAGTTGTTTTTTCTAAACCTGAAGGAGAAATAAGTAGGGGTTCTTCCAGATCCCAGACTATGAGGTGTACTCTTGGCCAGCTATCAGATCAGACACAATTTCTCCATTGCCCCTGCAGCCAAATATCTGAGTGGTTCTCTCTGTCCTGGGGATGGAGGCTTGGCAGCTAGCACAGCTCCTTTTCCCAAACCTGACCGTTTGGATATCAAGTAAATAAAGGAGAACTGCATGAAGAATACCAGACACTGTATGTTAGCTGTTAAAAATTTTAGTCACAGTACAAAGTCATGCATTAGTGTATCACTAATTGTAATTAGTGTATCCATTGCATGATTATTTCTAGAAAACATACTTCTTCTTAGCTGGTCAAATGTTTCTCAGTTACTTTAATGGATAGAGACCTTGATGTATTAGACATTAAGTAAGGCATGGTCTTAAAACGCAGAAAGGCTGGTCACTCGGATTCATCCAAGACTCTAACTTATTTCCACATCATACAGGGTACAATCACCGAGGTAGAGCCTGTTGTCTGTTACATGATGAGAAAGTGCGTCATGATAAGAAGAATCTGGATGAGAAGAATGGAATGGAAAACAGAAGCTCAAAGCAACAAGTAAGTTTTTATCCTTTTTGAACGTTAACAACCATGCTTAAAAAGGGGTGGGAGTGTGCCAATTCCCTTGTTTTTGGATAGAAAACAGAAGGTTCTGAATCTTCTGAAAATAGTGACATTTCTCTTTAAAATTAATTTTTTACACCCTGCTCAAAGAACAGGGATGTAATTTGTGTGTTCAAGCAGAACAAATGATCTACTGTCTCTGTTATCTCTTTCATTGTGAAAACAGCTCAGCTATGTTATCTAGCTAGCTAGTCTATCCACTTACCCACCCACATTTCTGTGTACTACTACGACTCCCATCATTATAATATTTGCATAGGTTAAAAGGAGTATCAAAGATACTCTCTCACTCTTCCTCACCCATAGAGGTAAACTTGGATAGTTAGAGGAGCTTTGTACATATATGTTGTGTGATAAGGTTTTAATGAGGGAAATCTAAGTGGAAGAAATGAGTTCTACGAAGTTATGAAGGCAAATCTGTGATCATTCTTCTCCCTTGCAAGAGTGAGTTTCACAGCCTAGATTCAGCTCCTGGGAAAGTTCTGGCTCCTGCACTCATGGGTCTTGTTTAATTGTTCTAACCACCGTGGGAGGTCAGGTGAAAGAAAAAGAGCTGATCACTCAGGTAGGTCGGGTCAAATTCATTGAAAGTGTTGAACATCAAAACAGAGGTATTGAACTGAACCCTGTGTTCAGTGAGAAAACAGAAGAGTTGCCAGGGTGATGTGCTGATTGCTGTCAGCCTAACTAAGCAGATATGCTGTTGCATTTTGTACCAATTGTATGATTTAATTTCTAGAAATAAAGAGTTGCAATAAAGGCGGTGAATTGACTTATCAGTCTGCAGACAGGTGTTCTCAATTGATGGGAATGTTATGATGGAGTCATTTTCTTCTCAGTGTTTCCCTATTCCTACCTGCATAATCAGAGTCTACAGATTTATACTGCAGCCAGGTGGCCTTTTATCTTGTTGCTGATCTGACTTAGGCATTGGATAAGCTGGAAGATATTGCTATTTATTTATGAAAGAGATTTAGCATTAGATGTTGTTTTCCTGTTACCGAAAGTTCAGCATTTATTGTCTTACCAGCTCCTCTAGTAGAAGTAGAAGTTGAATAAGTAGGGGACAGACTGAGCCCTGTTGTACTCCAAAGATCAGAGCTCTGGAAAGAGAGGAGCAGTTGCTCATCAGGAGCAGTTGCTCATTCTGAATGTAGGCTGTGAGGATTTAGACCATTTCAGGATCCTTCCATGCATCCCTGGGGTCTGTTGGAGGAGGTACGGAAGTTCTTGATGATCCATTTTACCAGATAGTACAGAGGTTTAGCAGAGTGAGTATGAATGTACTTCACCTGCATATAGAGAGGAAATCATCTCTCACATTCTGGCCTGAAGCCTGATTGAGGGATTCAGGATACTGACAGCTGACATGGGAGGATCTTGTTCTTTGCTAGCTTCTAAAAGAGTTTGCTTAGAAAACATGGGTGAGACAATGGAGGTAATTTGGCAAAGTTAACAGCAATGAATGATGGTCAGACTGCACACTAGGAATGGTCAAAGAGGGAACTCTACCCCACACAGTAAAGCACCTATGTGGATATCAAATCTTGTACAACTGCATCCTGTCTTTTTACAATATCAGCATGCACACACACACAGTAAAACAAATATCTGTTACCAGATTTTTAACAGAGTTTCAGTTTATATCTATATGGTATGATAGAGTGACCTATGTTAAATAAAAATAAAAACTCTCGGGGGTGGATGGATTGTAGCCAAATGTTTTTCCTTTATTTCCTTATCTTGAAACAATATAAATTATCCTAATTTGTGTTCTGAGAGTTTAATAGTGGCTCAAAAAAAGAATCTTGTAATATTAATTTTATATAGAGTCATAATGTTTACAGATAACATGAATGGCAAGTGAAGTATGCATTCAATATGATCCAATAGAAAATGTCCATTAAACAGCTATGCAGATTTTCGGATGTAAGGGGAAGATGTAATTGAGCTATACGATATAGGTAGACCTAAAGCTCTTTGATATATTACTGATGTATTAGTTTTGCCATTAAAAAAGTCAATATTTTTAGACTGTTAACACATTCATTTCATATTCTAAGTGCTGGGCTGGGTCAAATTTTGTGGCAACAGTTGGCAGATGCTAACTTTTATTTGTGACTTTTGTAGCTATCCTTCAAAGAAGATGCTGTATATTTTCAGTATATTACTTACATTTACAACAGCAGTAAAACAGCAGTGAAAATTCATATAAATCCAAACAAGAGAGGCCATTTTTTTTAAACCGACTAACCGTCAGTTAAAACCATTGCATGCACCACACAGTAATTAACTGTATGTGCAAAGAATAGGTAGCTGGACTCTATCTAAAAATACAAGCCTGAAAATGAAATTGGGACAATCAACAGGAAGTCGAGGGGGTCCTTATATTGTCTTTATATAATATGGAAATGATATATGCATTGCAATAGGGCAGTAAAGAAAGATTATGGAATCATATACAGACACATCATATCGCTGAGCGGGGAGGTCCAGTAATAGTTTCTCTCATTCTGTCTCTGATGAGATCATACTTGACATAATCTGTTTGCTATTTGAGCATCCAATCATCACAAAAGGTATTGGCAAACTGGAGGCAGTTCAGAAAATATCAACAAAAATGAAACAGAAGTGATTAACGAGAAAGGAATGATGAAAAGAGTTAAATATATTTACTGAGGTTAAGCAATGGCTTGGGGAAGGGGGAATTGGTAAGTTTTTGAAGGGTAAATACCAGTGAAGATAAATGATTTAGTGCAGTACACAGGGGTATAGATAGGAATAATAGATGGAATTAAGAAAGCAGAAAATTTAGGCTATCAGGAAAAAACTTCTTGACAATGAGTTCTATCAAAGTGTCGAATAATCTCCCAAGGAAATTGATGAAAGGCAGATCAGTTGGGGCATTTAAAAATAGATTAGATAAAACCCAAGTAATTGAATAATAAGGAAAAATGCTGCATTGCCAAAGAAATGGAATAGGAGATCTAGGAAGTCTTTTCCATTTCTGTTTTCTATAATCCCATGAGTTCCCTTCAGACCTTAGCTGTTATGCATCAGAGTCCTCAGAGTCATACCAATATTCATAACATGTGACCACACACACGTGCAGTTTAGAGTAAAGCTCTGTTTCACCCTCCACAGTCCTTTGGGGACCCTAAATCTGTTTTTTCTGTTGGCCGCCATACTCCATTCCCTCACTCCTGAAATTAAGTGATTAAATCCAAGGATTTAGATGGCAATGTAGTCTAGTCAGATTTGTCTCCTGTAGTAAATACAAACCTCTGCATTCTACGAGATGTGCTTCCCATTCTATGGGAATATTCAGATCATTTGATCACGAGGGTAACCTGAAGATCCTATCATCGATGTTCAAACTTTAAATAACCACTACAGGCAGACAGTATGTATTAATTAGGAAATTTAAAAACTATCTTTCCAGGCCTGAATTACTAATGTTCTAGGCTTCTGAGAGACATCCTATTATCCAATTTTTTTCTCTGAAGAATTGGAGACTCATGGAATGGTTTTTAAATCGTTTGGAGAGGGAAGTTAATTTCATTTAATCTCCACCAGTGTTGGGGGTGAGGAGCAGGGAAGGTTTGGACAAATATTTGAAGTTTGAGATATAATTTTAAAACCCATTGTAACTATTGGTATTCTCTGTAGCCATGTAAATGTTCCAAATTTGAGAAGTGCTATGGGTTCTCGGCTCCAACTGAAATAATGTGGGAGGTGCTTTATACATTGCAGGATTAGCCTCCAAATTCTATTTTACAAAAATCTAAATCAGAGGCCCTATTAAATGAAAAATAGGGAATTTTAAGTGGAGAGGCCATTCTTTCCGGAACTGTATTGTCAATATAGACTGTGTCTATGTAGTCAAAGAATGAAGCATTATCACTGAGGCTAGGAAAGATCTTTTAAGTGTTTGTTTTTGATTTCCTGGTTGTTTGTACAGGGCACATATTTCTGTTTTCCTCCATTTCATTTTGAAAACAAAAAAATTGAAATAGAATAGTGGGAGCGGCAGTGTATCCCAGTGGATAGAGCCCTGGACTTGGACCCAGGAGACCTGAGATCTATTTCTGGCTCTGCCACTGGCTTGTTGGGTGACCGTGGATAAGTCACTTCCTCTCCCTCTGCCTCATTTTCCTCATGTATAATGGGGATAATATTTATCTCCCTCGTAAAGCGAAATCTACAGATAAAAAAGCCAGATGATATAATTATTATTATTACTTTAAACCTATCATTACAAATTATAGTATAAGGTCAGGCCTTCTGTCTAGAAGAAATAACTCATCTCTACATATATTGCTCTTTTTGAATAGCATTTTAAAAAAGAAAATGTTTCCACTTTCCAGTGTTCCAAGGAAATAATAATAATAAATAGATAATAAAATAAATAATAAATAATGAATAATAAATAAAGCATTGCTATTAATTATTTAAAGTCTTTCTATTTCTTAATTTCTGAAAAAGAATTTCATAAAAATATTTCTCTTCAGATTAGGTCTTTGAGTCTCCTACCTTCAAAAATCAATATATTGAGCGTAAACTCTTTGGAAGTAGTCTTTTAAAACATGATAACTTCTCAATACATTTCAGTATATTGTACTGCAAAGCTAAAATCAAATACTTCTAGATATACAGTAATCTTTTAAATCATAGTTAAAGTTTGTGTGCCTCGAAGATGCATTAAAATGATGTTATTGCTATTGTCTATCTTTAATGTAAGATTGAGTTTTAGGTACTGCCTTCAGCAAAATATAACATTTAGAGCTCTTTACTTTTAAGGTGGCCTTTTTTTTATAGGGTACATTGAAGTCAATGGAGTTATGCAAGGCATGAACTTCACCCTGTAACTTAAAGGCTCTAAACAGACTCTCTAGTCAGCTTTTTACAACCAAATTACACAAAGGCCCATCAGTGGAGATCTGAAAAAAAGAGTCTACTTCACTAAGTCAAACGTGGAACTTTTAAGAAAATGCTGAAATTGCGAAGAATAATGCTTTTGATATATGACATTTTGAAAGAACATGATACATTGCTAAACATAGCTTGTGAATACTATTCACATTCTTGGATTACTTGTGGTTTGTAATTAATTGCAAATGATTCATGATCTTAAGTTTCCAAATCAGAAAGAAAATGTAGACAGTTGATTCATATTTTTTATGTTGAGTGGTAATTTGTATCTAACGACTAGTAAAGTGAAATTACCAAGTGTGCTCAACTGAATTTCCTGAATACATCAGTGGGAGTTTTGTAATTTTACAATCAGCTTGATATATTCAGAATCAGTTTAGAAAGTGACATTTGTTTCAAATTATGTTTATAAATAAAATTAGAATTGAATTGTCAGTATTTCCATTTTAATCTATTATTCTTAGGGATATACAACTTGACTTTTCATGACTTTGTGCCTTAATTAGGGATAAAACTTAAGTTACAAGATCAAAAATATCATCACAAATGGCACTGATTGTCAACCTCATGAGCAGAGACACCAAAGACTGAATGAGCATAGAGAATGAACTACTCCTTCAGCCCTAAAATAATTCCTTCACTGTCCTGTGAATAAATAGGGAAGTTCAGTCTCCAAGGACCACAATCTGATACTTTTCATTAGCATTTACATACATATGTGTGACAATTACAGTGCTAGATGCACCTCAGCTCCCCACTCTGGTCTTTCTGAGTGTACTGTCTGAGCCTCAAGCCTTTATTTCTCCTGGGGTGGAATTCCGTGATTCTCCCACTCTTACACCAGGTCCTGGGCTACAGTACCCTTTGTATCAACCATGCTTACCCCAGCAAGTCTCACTGAGTTTGGATCCCTGTGGTTCTTCCCTTTGGGAGCCTGGGTGCTGTGTCTCAGTCTACTTCTCCTGAAAAACTCCTCTCCCTTGAGAGAATGTTCCTTTTTCAAACTCCCGGAGTTCTTTTGACCTCCTGTATTCAGGGGCCTCTTTAGGTTCTGGCTCAAACCAGTTTCATAGGTTAGCTGGAGAGGAAGCAAAATCTTCAAAGCTAACATTTTGGGCATTGTCCATTAACCCTCAAGCTTGCTGAGGTGTGGTTAATCTTGAGTCATTCTTTCTCCTTCCTTCTCAGCGTTCCAGGAAGCCCCATACTAAAATGGAACCAATATATTTATATAGTAAACATCCCAATAACTACATCAACATTCAGTTTTTATAAATAAGTACAATATGCAT